>NW_020884883.1:14416168-14574559 GCF_003945725.1 Corapipo altera
AGAGGAGAGGAGAGGAGAGGAGAGGAGAGGAGAGGAGAGGAGAGGAGGTTCAAAGGGGACCTCATTGATCTCTACTGCCTTAAAGGACGCTGCAGGGAGGTGGAGGTCGGTCTCTTCTCCCTTGTCTCCAGTGAAAGCATGAGAGGAAATGGCCTGAAGGGAGTTTCAGATTAGATATTAAAAAACCTTTTTCATTGAAACAGTGATTAAGCATTAGAATAAGTTGCCCAGGGAGGTGGGGGAGTCACGGTCTCTGGATCTGGATGTGGCACCTGGGGATATGGTTTAGGGGTATTTATGGTGGTGCTGGGTTGATGACTGGACTCAGTGATCTTGAAGGTCTCTTCCAACCTTGATGATTCCAACCAACAGCTGAACTAAGAGAGGAATAATCTAGTCTGTATTTGGCTAGACCATGGCAGGGCTTTAAATTGTGCAATAAAATTTCTTTACAGAAAGGGGGTCAGGCATTGCAACAGACTGCCCAGGGAACTGCTGGAATCACTAACCCCTGGAAGTGCTCAAAAAACATGTGGATACGGTACTGTGGGGACAGGGTTTAGTGGTGAACATAGCAGTGCTGGGTCAACAGTTGGATTCAATGACCTCAGAAGTCTTTCCCAAAATTAACGATTCTATGACTCTATGTTTCTAAAAATCAAATCTGCTAAACATACATACCAAATATAAATGTTTACTGGATTATTTGAACAATAAATACAAAACATTAACCTCTAGCTCAGGATAAGAAACTGTAAGCTATGAAAGACTCTTAAAGCAGTGAATTTAAGACCTATACGAAAATTCATGTAATGAAAGTATCACATAAGAACTACACAAAAATAAAATCAAATGATCTAGCTACTAAAATACACATATGTGCTCAAAATCTTGTGGTAATCAAATATTCCAGTAAAAATAAAGGGAGAGATGGAAACACAAGTTTCTTATTATCACACTTCATATGTTACAAAACCTAAGAGTTAACTTATTTTTGGCAAAGGGACAAAGGTTGCACAATACTCCAGCTTACACAAATATTTTCTATTGTTAAATGCATCTTAAATGTAGCTTGTCATATATTAACTTTATGCACACAGTGCACCATGCAGCCTAAGAGTGTCCCAAAGATCCCTATGTTTCAAAACACTGAGGAATAGCAAGCTGCCAGAGTCCAATGAACCAGGTGTAAAATAGTTACTCAACAATTTATAGTTTAACTGAAGCCAGATAAAATCATTTGAGCAATAAATACTGTACACATTTTGACCAAAGTTGGTATTTTTTGACAAATTACTGCACATGGTATTTTCTAGAATACTCCTTCCTGAAAAGATAAAACAGTAATAAAAGTTCTCTCAAAAAATGCCCTTGTTTATAATCATAAAGTGAAATATGCCTGTGGACATATATCCTCATGTTTAACATTTTTAGTTGCTCTTTCCTTTAAAGGAGAAAAAGAGCTAGATGTGCAGTGGAAATGGTTATGAAGAAGTGGATATGCATATATTAACCACAGACTTTATGCTAACATGGCACTTCCTTCCACTAAGGATTTTATAATGTAAAGAAAGAGAAAATGATTTAGTAAGAGTGAATATTTAAGAATAAAAATTCTGTATTCTTCATTCATCATCCACTTCTAGAGTGAGTTATTACTGAGCACTAACAGTTTACCATCTCCAGAGGGGTAAGGACATGGTCCTGCCTCAGCCTTCTTATTGCTTCACAGTGACAAAGGAAAATGTTCAGATACACAGAACATGCAGTAACAGCTCTCATTGAGTAACACAAACCAAGACTGACTTGCAGAAGCAATGATATTTGCATACGTATTAAATTTTAAAAACATCTTTCATAGTACTCATCACAATTTATATTACTAGTTATTTCCATACATTTCCCCATGTCCAGCCAGCAATCTGCTCACCTTGAGATAAGAAATCACTATTAAAACCGTAACCAGTCTTAATTTTTGGTGTAATACATAATGTAATTGTCAAATATCTAGTGATCTACTTAAAAATTACTTAAAGATGAGAACAAGAAAGTCCTAAATATATTTATCACTGTTATTAATTCTTTATATTCTGAGGGCATTAAAGGCCCAAATTCAGACTCAGAACTTATTTTTACATCAAACTACTACATTATATGTTAGTAGGATTAGCCATTAACTTTTTGTTTCGTGTTAATTGAAAGTTTGTGTATAGCAGAACAGAGCTTCCACAGGAAATCCCTGGCATTACCCACAGGCTAAGCACATGCCCTGCTTTGCTAATAATGTGACACTTATTTGAGAAGGTTGAGGTACCTGAAGTTCTGATGCTCGCTTCATCATCTCCAGGGTGATGTAGCAACCAATAGAATGAGCAATCAGTACCAGCTTTATATCTTTTGATACATTCTTTTTGAGGAAGTTCAGCTTATGTTCTACTTGTCCGTTAAGTCCAAAAACATCCTCTAGCTCCTTAATATCTGTGTCTGAAACATAAAAGAAAAGAAGTCCTTTGGTTCAATGATAGAAATCTCAAGTATCTCTTGCCCCCCACCTCACTTCTTTGTAAAACACTGAAATAAATACACATATTAATTTAAAGAAAAACCAACTCAAACCACCAGACATAATAATTTAAAGTTACCACCACTGGCAAATATAGACTGATGAAGCACATTCACAGGATGTGAAGCCTTATGTGTAGCTTGGGAACCAGGGAAGGATAAGGAAACACATGGAGCTTCATGGCACATCATCCAGTATTGTGGTCTCCTTCATTAAGGACAAGACCAAACTCAGAGCATTGGATCAGCTTAAATCAATCCAACTTCACAGTGAGCAATCAGGACCTACAACAGCAATACTGCCCAGGAATAAGAGTCCCTCCTCACAGAAGACAAACTATCATGTATGTCATCATGCACTAAAACTTTCAGATATTCAAAATCTCCTGTCTTAAAATAAAGATGCACAAAAATGTCCCATGTCATGAGGAAAAACAGAAATGCCTATGTGTCAACACGGAGCACTAGCACCTACACAAACTACCCCTATTTATGCAGGTTCTTATCACTGTCAATTCAGCCACAAAGAAGATCAAGTTCGAGCTTCATGCTTCTAGGTTATTGTGCAATTTGATCACTGTTTTGCCAGGGACCTCTTAAGGGAGCTTGAGCAATCCCTTATGAGAATTTGGATCATTGCTTCCTGGCCAGTCAACAAGACAAAGTTGAACCAGTGTCTGTAAGAATATACAGCAATTCAGGTATCTTTAACTCTTGCTCATGAGGTGGGTGAGTGACATGGATCTCAGGTTCCACAATCGAAGGGGGTTCACAGCTCCTTCATCTGCTAGAAAAGTGCTCTACTCACTAAACTAAACGCTACGTTGAGGATATACCACTCCAGTTTAAGCTGGACTACTCCACTGAAAAGACTGTAAGAAAAAATACTAAAATAAGAAAGAAAGAAAAGAGGCAGAAAGTATGAAGGAATGTATGCCTCTACCTTACCTAAAGGAAATGTAGCGGCATTAATATCACTTAATGTCTTAAATCCGTACTATTATCTCAGGATTCAATTTCATACTCCAATTTAAAACTCCGATTTTTATACTCCTTGCAGGCTGACTTTGGATGCAGCTTTAGTCTGAAATAAGCTAAATCTCCTGGTAGCATGGTTCAGACACATGATGGGGACTGGTTCATCACTGATCCATGGTCCTAGAGATGGCACCTAGGTTCCTGGCAAATGCCACACACCTTTTCAGGAGTAGCTGACAGAGATAGTGCACCCACAGTCCTAACCAAGTATTAGGTGTGACTTCCCACGGGATTTCTTTTGATGTGCTCTGCAACAGTTCCCTGCGTGAAAAATAAATGTGGAAGAAAGCATCCATCGATACTATAAATACATTAAAAAGACTGAAATGCACTGAAAAACTACTGTAAGAGAAAGTCAGATAGTATCACAGATCCATTTCAGATGGGAGTTGGTTTTGCATCTGCTTGGAGAAAACGACAACTATGGGTGAACTGCCTAGGACTGTGAACAGCGTTTATCAAACCACAAAGGCTGATGGGACTTTAATACGTATGTAGCAAGTTTGATGGCAATTGGACAGTAACCTCAAATACCAAAAATTACCAATGTTACTGTACTGAAGTTATTGGAAGGTTGACAGTGACAGTACAAATTAGTAGCCCAAGTGGGCTGGCACTGTAACATCTTTTTGATTATCTGCATGAAACATAACCTTTAGAAGCAAAATAATTGCTCAAGAACATGTTCTGATGGCTTTTTTCTGAGTTTAAATTATTAGCACAAAGATAACAACAAAGAAGTTCTTCAGTTAAAATAATATTTCTACTAAAACTACTGATGGTCATATTCCAGCATAACTTATAGTAATCTACTCAAAAAGAAAAAAAGGTTTACTAAAACACACTCAAGGAATGCAAAATTAGATGAGAAGTAATATTTTGTTTATTAGGCCTACATTTTATTTAAATTTTTAAATATATTTCATTACACAGCAGCTCAGTCTCATGAAGGAACAGGTTGTCTATATCACAAGTCTAATTACAGGTATATGTAACACAAAACCCCCAGAATACCTGAAATACAAGAGGCCACTGGATACAGAAACAAGTGACAGAATAAGTTCTATTGAGTATATGCATATCACCATGTGTTGGGTTGTGCAGGTCATTTTGCTATCATTTCCATACTGTTTTAGTCAGGCACTGTCATCTCAGTAACTTATCAGCACATCTTATAATGTTTGACATCGCATTTCAATTCTTGAAAATAAGGTTTTTTACAAGAATTTCAGCTTGTTTGCCAGTTAGAAAAAGGGAAAAGGAGGTAAAGTAGACATATAAATCTTCTAGAGAATTCTCATGGTTCACAAGAACCCAGAAACCAATAAGGAAAGAAAACAAATTTTTATTTGCATTATTCAGTCTCATGAGGTTAATGGCTTCTTTTCACTATATGAATTCTGTATCTGCTAAAATAGTTGCTGAGCATTGCTGCCATGCAGCTAATAAACAGTACAGCAGAGACAGTCCAGCCCCATCTCGACATTTTCCAAGTTTAGATAACTACGTCAGACGAATACAGTTACTTATTTTATTATTTATTATATTATTATTTATGAATACATCAGATATCTAATTTATTACTTAGTTATCTAATAAACAGCAGTGTAGAGATTCTGGCCAACATATTCATAGCTATTACTGACTTCAGCAGAGATGTGCCTGTTCAGAACCAGTTGTGTTGCCAAAGGGGAAGGATATGGTTGGGGATTAAGAGTACAGTAAAAAGAAGGGCTTTTCCTCCTTGCATTTGCCCAGACTTCAGTTTAAGACTTGAGCATACTCAGCTCAAGCCTGTGCACTAGTGTTTCCTTATGGGAGCTGGGGAGAGCAGAGACTGAAGAAGCAATTTTTAACTGGATGGGTTAGTTGTGATCGATGATGACCACGGACACTTGTTCTACTGCACTGGGCTGAATCATCCTCAGCACAGCGCATTTCACACCACTCAGAGCAAAGATGCTCCAATTCCCACGGCTACTGGTCTGTGTTACACACACATACAAACCCTCTGAGGCTGCGAGTCCTGACAGCCAAGGCTGACCCGAGAGAAATATTTCAGCTGTTTAATGCAACCTTTCCTTTCCTTCCAAAATACTGGTTTGTTGCCAAACCCAATCACCTTGGCACTATTCCTGGAGAGCCACACTGGAGGATGAGTGTGCAGTGTGGGGTTTGGTGATCTGCATGCAAAGCTCTCATCATGGACTGACCCCGCTCTCGTCAGGTGAAACTCCAGTAACTCTATATTGAAATATGTATCCTATTTTGCATCTGGACAAATATAAAGTTGTCCATGCCTCGTGTCACTTCAGGTTTCCTCAACACAAATGCTACACTTCTCATAGTCCAAAATATGTGAGAGCTGGGCTGCATCACAAGTTTGGAAGATTTATTTCTTTATTTTACAGAATAAAATCGCCCAGGAATTATCCAAAATCAACATGAATTTCTTGGGTGGAGAAGCTTAAATGGGTTCTTTGTATAAGCAAACAGACTTGCACAAACACACTGGCAGTCAGCTCTCCAATGGCTCTACATCAGAGAAGGGACCAGAGTGACTTCACTTCAGGTGTGGAATACATGCCATGGCTGAAGGACAGCTCATTTAAGCAGTTTTCAGATAGTAGAAATTATAAGACTTGTACCTTACGCTGCAAACACCCCATTTGCGCCAAGACATGTGATTTTAAGACTTTATTTAGCTGAAGTGTATTAAAAGAAATACTGTATTTCTTTATTTTCTTTGGCAAAGCATTAATCTTCTGATGTGCTTTTGGAAAAACAAATGCGCCATCACTTTAATGAATCTCTTTTTCTGACCTCTGCTAAAACCACAGGCAGAAAACAATGATAGATTAAAATAAAGTGTTTGCTCTAAGATTAGTCGACAAGTTAATCTTGCTAGGAAGGAGGACTTTGGTTTTCAGGGAAATAACAGAGAATTGTGTTTGTTTGTTTTTTCTGCTGTGTATACAAGGGAAATTCTTAAGCAGAAAAAAAAAAGCACAGCAGTTATACAAGCAGACTTTAGGCTGGCAATCCACAAAATGTAGCCCATCATTAAAGAGTCTCCAAAAATCATAGACTTCTTTTTACTGGATGATTCAAAAAGATACTAGAGGCCAGATTTTCCAAGAGTACCCTCAAATGTCTGTGTGCTTTTGTACTTTCTGAATTTCAAAAGGAAAGGTTTACATGTCCAAACTCCAAACTGCTCTGGTCACAACAGGTGACGGAGTATTTGAGCTCAGTACATACAGACACTTGTTCACTTGTCAGGGAGTGACTCTGAAGTCTGTCCCAAGATCTGCTCATACACAAGGCCTCCAAATTACTCATGAACAAGTAAGGAACTATGTGAAAAGGTAACTTGTGATTATATGTCATGAAGGAATGGGAGGTAAAAACCACTGGTCTATCTGCACTGCGTCTTCTTCCCTGGACCATTTACTCTAGAAGTGGTAGCAGGATATCTAAGAAAAATCTCTAATGAACTCCTTGTATAAAATCTTCTGGTCAAGAATTTTCAGAACTGGACCTTTTACAGGATAAGGACAAGTAAGTATCTGGAGACTGAACCAGGGGGCTAGAAAAAAATTCACCTCTTCCTCTGAAGATGGTGCTCATTTCAGCTGTGTGACACATCATCATGCAGCTTAATGTTAGCAGTAAGGAGAAACAACAAGTTTTTAAACACATGAAAATGTAGTAACAAGAAAGTATCAAGAGGAAGCAAAGCAAAGTGGGAGAAAATACTGACAGGTCAATGATGATAGCAAAGCATATGAAAAGGCACAAAGCATCAAGTACAGCCAACCACATGATTCAGGAGAGTTAGCTCAGGGTCATGTTAAGTCCACTGCATCTCCACCAAATACCCTAAGTACAATCAGCATATTGGCCCAAGTGTTTTACACTTTACACATCACATCCTTTTTCCACTGCAAACACACACACTGCCTGGTGGGAGGAGCAGCAATTGTGACTGAGTAACTTCTGTTTAGATGAAGCAACCCCTGGGAAGTTTTATCTTATGACAGGGAGAAAGCAACCCCACAACTTAATTACTCAGAAGGATTAGCTGTTAATATGGTGTGCATAATCAGGAGTCTAATCCTGGAAATTAAATAAATAATTTGACTGCTTTTGTTCTTATAGCAAAAGACAATAATTTCTTACAACTGAATGATGCCACTTGAAACTGTTTAGATAGAACTGCAAGGTTAAAAATTGAGACTTAAGGTGAGTCTACTACGGGTATCCCCTAAAGACATATTGCTTACAACCTGAATGTTTCACCCAATCTGATTCGTGAACCCTGGATAATTTGTATGAGCAAGCAATAAAATGCTAAAGAAATGGGATGGAAACCGTGAAAGAATGTTCAATAAATACTGAAGAACTGCTCCTGACAGCAGGAACCAGGCCTTAAAGCATTGCATTTTAGATTAACCTTTAGACCTTAGGCTGTCCCTAGCACCCTCAGGAACTGTTCGTGCAACTTTTAAGATAAACACACCACTCATTAGTGTTTATTGGAGCAATTACTTTTTGTAAAGGTATCCTCCACAAATAAATTACCATTTACTTAAGATACTGAAGTGGTCGTATGTATTATTTTCTTTACTAGAAAAATAACAAGACCTTATTTTACAAATTGAACTACTGATTTCCTTTGCTATCTGCATACGTATTGCTGGGACACTTGTTTAACACCTAATCTGTTTTTCAAAGGAAGTTGTATTATAATTAAATTAGTACAAGCATAGTGTGACAGAATGAACTAATAAACATGACAAATACTAAACCACAAATTTTTATTAAAAGCATACAAGAGCATATTGAACTTATTAAATTTAGAAATCTGTTAGAAACTTATTTTATTTTGCATTCACAGTCTTGCTTCCCTCTGATTAGGGTAACTATTACCAAGGTATGATGAGGTAACAGCACAAACTTTGTCTCCAATTTTGGCAAGGCAAACACCATTAAAG
This sequence comes from Corapipo altera, assembly GCF_003945725.1. Lineage (NCBI taxonomy): Eukaryota > Metazoa > Chordata > Aves > Passeriformes > Pipridae > Corapipo > Corapipo altera. The sequence goes on from NW_020884883.1 coordinate 14,424,766, forward strand.
AGTGTTTTATTACGCAGTTTTACACCAATCAATGTCTCCATTCCAACCACTCTAACATGCATGAAGCAAATACAACATAGGTGTTTTACATAACATAGATGGAAAAGTTTTCTGTATTTGAATGACTGCATTTTGCAGTCATTCACTAAGCCGAACAACTGCAGAAAGTACAATCTGTAAGAATTTTCAGCATCATATTACGAAGAGAGAAAATAAATAGTGAAATAAAAATTAAAAAACAACCCCTTAGCAGGGGAGAGTTTAGAGAACCACTACTCTATACGAGTAGATCTGAATCCCCAACATGAAGTGACGTCAAGGAGCAAAAACAAAGAGGTCTGAGCCCATGGAAAACTGATTGTCCATGTTATGTTTTCTGGACACACTGAAGCCAAGTGCAAGGCTCTGTGAATGCCTTCCACTTGCCCACACAAACAAAACTTCACACTGCAACAAAACTTGCTTTTATACAGTTTAACAATGAAAGAAAACAAGAATAATGATGTTCTGCACATCACCAAGACTGGGTAGATATAGCATAGATGGCAAAGAAAGGACAGTGGAAATTCTGTGAGTGTTGAAGGAAACAAAAATAGATGAATATCACTTCACAGGCATTGATTCCTCTGGTGTATGACAAATGAGGTGCTGTGCCACAGTAGGCAAGTCCAACAGTCACACCTATTGAAAACAGCACTTCAAAACTTTGGGAAGTTTAAACAGATACAAATAGAGAAAGAAGTACTGAGAGCAAACAAGGGAGAGTCGAAGTTTGGAGCAGAGTAAGACAGCTGGCCAAGGAAGACAACCCATGTTATTTCACAGACAGGAAATAAAAAGAATTATTTCCAAAGTAAGAGAAAATGAGAAGGAGCACACTACGATGTCAAGAGAAGGAAAAGGGAAAAAGCAAGGAGCTGAGAGGGGCCGTTATGGATTAACAATAAGAATTTTTACCTCACAGTGACCATACACATTGATGGGTGACATTTTATGAAGTGTTTGATCCTTCTACTGAATTCAACCTATAACTTTTAATTTGTTAGGCCAATCCCAATTTTTCTTGAAAATCCCTCCCAAAATTTTATTCAGAACTGCAATAGAGACCAAGACTGAAACATTCAACTAATTATGACTCTTCAAAATAATACCAAAATAAAACTTATCTTGAGAATAACACTAAAATAACACTAATGCACTTCCTGCCTCACTAGCTCCTATAATGGCATTAGGATGGCATTGAGTAAACTTAGTCCTTTTTCTTTACTCTTGTGTATATTCATCTTCTTTACTCTTGTGTATATTCATCTTGGATGATACTATTTCAATAGAAATATAAAGAAAAGTGTAGGTTTCTATGTTCATTTGTCCATGGAAACATTAAATTTAATATTCAAGTCCCAATTATGTAACAATACCATCTGCATCCTTTTTAAGGAGTAAATGATCCACTTAGGCAAATATAACATTTTTCTATCTTTCATCCTTCAAAATTTATTTATAGATTGTAAGAGGCTTTCAAAATTGTTATCTTATATTCCCTGATGCTGTAAACTGGTGCCACAGTGCTGGTTGAAAAGAGCTACGTCAGTTTATTCCAACAGAGAACACGACCGACCCCCTGCTACCAGTGCCGAGGGCTGTAGCACAGCACGTATGCAAAATATTCTGCCATGCAGTGCTACCTCACAGCACTCAGTCCATGCTCTTAAACTGGCTTGAAAAGCCCTGTAATCTCTGTGTGGGCTCCTCTTTGCACAAGGAGTGTGAGCTGACAGCAAAGGGAACCAGCCACGGCTCAGTGACTCCCAGCACTGATCGCTGCTGGCAAAAGAGAAATGGACAAAACAGTATATGTAAAAGCCTGAATTTATGAAAATCATTTCACTTTCTACTTTATATAAATTTAGCAGGTTTATTTATCAGTTGCTGATGCTTTAAATAAGCATTTGCGCGTGCTGTGCAGTGCAAGTTTTCTTTCAGGAGGAAACACAGTTTTGCCAAATGACCACTTCAAATTCTGATTTATATCTCTTCTTCTCCAGTGTTCTGTTACATTGTTTAAAACTTAATTCTCTATTACCAAGATAGCAATTTCCTTTTTGACCTTCCTGAAGAAAATGCTGAAGGTTTCATTCTTAGTCACTGGCCTGAACTGCTCAGCATGGCAACTATGGCAACATGCCCAAGGTAATGTGATGGCTTCATTTTAGTTGGGAGTTTTACCTGATAGCTGAAACGGAGATTTAAGTGACACCAGTACAAAACTGAGTCCTAACAAGAAAGCTGGATAGGAACTTCTGCAAGGGCATGGAGTGATAGGACAAAGGGGAATGGCTTTAAACTGGAAGAGGGCAGGTTTAGATTAGACTAAAGGAAGAAATTCTTCACTATGAGAGTGGTGAGGCGCTGGAACACATTCCTCAGAGAAGCTGTAGATGCCCCATCCCTGGAAGTGTTCAAGATCAGGTTAGATGGGGCTTTGAGCAACTTGCTTTTATGAAAGGTGTCCCTACCCATGGTAGGGAAGTTGGAACTAGATGATCCCTTCCAACCCAAACCATTCCAAGATCTGTCACTACAGATGAATAAGGGATTTTTTGGTCTTCATTTTGCACAGGTGAGAGGTCCTACATGGAAAGTAAACCAATTCACCACAAGCAGTTCTAGAGTCACAGCTGGACAAAGTTTGGTTTTCTCACTCATTTAAATTAGCAGATATTAAAGTAACAGCTCAATACAAATGCTTTGAAACTGCCTGCAGCTTTGCAGTACAATTTATATAAAAAGACAGCAACTGAGTTTGACCTGCACGCTAGATATAAACAGATCCAATTATGATCAAGTAGAGTTTTATAATAAAGTGAATTCAGAAATACTGAAATTGCTCTCTTCATGATTAACTGAAGAATAAAACTTCTTCCTCCAAATCATGTAAACACCAGTACAGAAGTCAGTGGAGTGTCTGACAGCAAAGACTCATTAGTAATATGTTTGAAAACATAATTCTGTTCGGAAAAAAATGAGACTACAATGGCAACCCCTGAGAATTTTAATTATCTGCTATAATGTTTAACCAGTGGAAAAGAATTTGAAAACTAAGTAGTCACCTGACCACACTAGTAATTTCATAGCTAAATTAGATAATTTTAATAGATGTATGAATCCACTAATCCTAAAATTCAGCCTTTAGGAAGGTACGAATGTCTGGCTTAAAGAAAGAGAGCAGTGCCATGTGGTATCAAAACTAGTTAAAAACAAAAACTCCTTCACCCAGCCAGCAGCTTTGGGACCCCCTCATTCAACCTGAGTCCACAGTACCATATAATTTTCTTTATCATTTCTCTAAGCACTCAGCCTCTACTCAGATCTTACTGAGAGATTCAGGTAGATACACTGGAGGTATGAGTAATTCACTACTGATTATTTCAGAATGAGACCATTTCCAGTTACTTTTTCCTGCACACTCTGCCTTACAGTTTCCTGTATTTCCCTGAAATGCCTACATTGCTCCTTAAAGAAAAGGAAACTCCTAAAACCAAAACAAAACAAGAAGGGGCCCATGTTCCAAACCTGATTGATTTTAGAATCTGGAATTATGTTGTGACAATTCCTCAGTCTTACAGCTGAAGATCACTGTCAATTAAAAATAAAAATGCCATCAAACACTGGATCCCATCGAGATCTGCACCAATTGTTGCAAGCTTTGTGGATATCAAATTAAATCAAAGATCTCTATCATAAAGTAGAAACTCTTATTAGTAAATAAAAGTATTGATCAGCTTTCTTCCTACAGCTAACCTATGAAGAAAATAAACTTTTTTGACTCAACTATAAAAAAAAATCCAGACCTGTTACACCTTCAGACACAAGGAATTATTCTCTGCTATTGGGAATACTTTGTTTTCATTCTGTTAGCAGCCATAAATATATCTTTCAAAGTGAGTTGGGTTAAAAGATTCTTAAGTATACCCCCCAGGGAAAATAATCTGAATCATCTCAATATTGTGTTTATTGAATTATGTTAGGGTTTTACTTTCCCTATAATAGTATGGTATACATTTAAATAAGTTACTCTGAAACTTGACAGTGCTGGTAGTCCCTTGGAAATCAGGACACCACAAGATACAACTGTTACCTCTTCATAGGGCTCACATTCTTAAACACTTTCCCCACCCCCCAACAGCCATCTGTATGTAATCAGAAATTATGGTATCAGTTGGAGAACATATCTATGTCATGGGGGGAAAGACAGAATATGATCCATAAACAATTTCAAAACCTACATCCAAAGTTTCCTGGAATGCAGTAAAGACATTGTACTCTCCAATGGATGGATGTCTTGATGTCTTTTTTTTTTTTTAACATCTTGTTTTCTGGATAAAGATCCAGAAGATTGTATCAGGTTTCAAAAGCTATTACAGAGTCACAGAATATGCCAATTTGGAAGGGACTCACAATGATCAACAAGCAAAACTCATCTTCAGAAACAGAATTATATTACTCTTATTTGTAGATATGGATGAAAATTTCTGGTTCTTTTAACCGAGGAATTAGTTGAATAAAGTACTAGAATTGGATTAGAAAGCTCTTAATGGACATTTTTAAAAAATATGCCAACAGGTATTCTGTTGACAGACTGAGGGGAAAACCTTGAAGGAATCAGAGAATACAGAGAACCTATTTTTCATGCAGTCATAAGAAATGTAAAGACAAAGTTCTATTCTTAGTAATGTCAACAAAAATTAGTCACGACTCCACTGAAGTAAATGGAACATAGAGCTATGCATTAAGTGCTACTAAAATGAGCTTAATAGTGTTTAAGTGATCATTACAAATAAATACATGGCTGCTAAGGTATGAGCAGTTAAAATTGTTATCATTTTGGATGGTCAGAAAAGAAAACAACAGAGCAACTTAGAAATACTTCACATATGGCAAAATTTGATTTTCTTAGTTTTGATTTTAAACAGAACAGGACCTTTAAACACATGCTGAAAATTAAGCAAGACTGATAAAGTCAATGCCAAATGCCAAGATTTCACTCTAAGGATGTATTTGCATAATTATGGACATGATTATGGGACCTCCATGAATAATTAACTGAATGTGGCTAAAAGGAAAGAAGTAAATGGAATACTGCAGCATCCCTAGGGCTGCTTACTTTTCACACATTTAGATTTCAAACATTCCAGTGGGTTCACAACATGAAATGACCGTTTGTTTCCTTAAAATAGACACCTAGCACTAAAACCATACAGTAAAATTCAGATCTTACCAGGCAAAGACAAAAACCTCAACATTTAAATGCCTCATAATAACTTTTACATGTGCACACGCACTTCCTTCCTTAGGCTGCCTTTTCCAAGACAAGGAAGGAATAGGGTTTCTGGGCAACAGAAGTTGCTGGATCAGGAGGGGCAGGAGCACTGCACTGCACTGAGCTGACAGTTCCTGTCCCATCCTGTGAAAACAACCAGTTCCTCTGTGCACACCCCAACGTGGGATCCCTTGCTGCTGACGAATACCATGTGAGGAGCTCAATGTGATTAATCAGTGCCAAGGCCAGCTCCGTAAAAAGGAAGCTTCTCCTCTCTATACATTAAAAAAATTACTCTTGGCTATGAAATAGTTATGAAACTAGCAAAATTCTACCTGAATGACATGCCTGATACTTGGGGGTTTTAATGTATCTACACTGCGATACCCCTAGGCTGGGAGAAATCACCTCATATAATTCTGCATTAAAATTAAGCAGAATTTGAATGTGGTCTGGGACATAAACATGACTACAGAGTTCTCTGGGTCTGTAATATATACACATAACTGACTAAACCTCAAAAGAACTTACATTAGAGATAATCTATCTTTCATTGATTCTCAGGTATTTTAATTTATACGCCTAGGAAGCAGAAAATGTTATTGAAATAGAAATTAATGTGAATTAAATGTGTGTAATGTGAATTAAATGTGGGTATGCATAAGCTTAGAGTATGCATGTGAGATGCCAGCCCAGCTGCCTACCTACTGCTTGTCTCCCTATATATATGTACATATAAATATGCAAGACATAAATGCCTTTTAAACCCAGCTATCACTGTGTACCTCAGTGTGGCCACATCTCTGCTGTTATTACTGACCAAACAGTTCTGAAGCACAGATAATGATTTGCTGGTCAAAAAAATTTCTAAGTACTACAAAGACTAATTCTGAGGTGTTTTTGTACTGACCAAACAGATTGCCAGTAGCTCTGATTCACCTGATTCAGCAGTGTAGGTATTCTCCACCATCAGCAATCACTAAAGATATCTATTCTACTTAAAATACATGAGTCACAAGCCAGTGAAAACTACCAAATACATATGGAGTCCCTGTGCCTGTGTAACTTCTCTCCCTGGAAACGTTTAAGACCAGGTTGGATGAAGCTCTGAGCAACCCGCTCTAGTGAAAAATGTCTGTGTCCATGTCAAGGGAGTTGGAACTAAATGGTCTTAAAGGTACCTTCCAACCCAGGCCATTCTATGATTCTATGATACACAACAACAAGGATGAGTCCCTATTTTTAGGAGCCCAGTTCTTGGAACACCCAACTTTCATGACCTCCTCCTCTCCTGTTTGCAGCAGTACAGACCACAATCCCACTGCTCACCCTCACCACACATCTGTGGTGGCACAACATCTCTAAGGGCACTGCAGCAAACGCTTACACAAAAGAAGTGTTATTGGAAAAGTATTCTTAGTTACTATTCATTCCGCTTAGCAAGTGGAAAGCGGCCAGAGTGCCAACTTCATCTGATCAGCCAGCTCTTCGTGAACCACAAGCAAGTGTCCTGGGAACCACCAGTGTCCCACAGATCACAGCTTGGGAATCACTGTCTCAAATAACTCATAACCCTCTTATTATAGAACACCATGCTCCTTGTCTTGCTCAGGCTACTATTTTAGGCTTTTTCCTGCCAGCACAGCATATCATGATGGTAGAAACTTATGGCTCAAATCTGCTAACCATGCCCACACTTATATCTGACATTTGGTGGACAACTACCTAGCAATTAACAAGATTATTAATTTGTTAAAGTAAAAATTCAGTTTGACCCAAATAATTTCAGTCATTTTTTGTAGATTTATATCACTTGAGCTAGAGGCAGACTCTCATTCATAGTCAATTCTGCAGTTTCATTAGAAGCCGGAGGGCTGCAAAAGCAAACTCCATTCAGATGAATTGTAACAACAGCCAAGAAGCAATATATCAAATAAATTCAAGCTCCACACGGCTTCCAAATTTTCATGTAACACTAGAATTTATTTTTTTTTTATACACAACTTAATTTCACTTCAAAACTTCACACTGATGGTACATTAACATTTTGGGATCACATAATCAATGTCTTCACAGATAATTTATTATCCCTTCACCACTTTTGTGCTTTTTCCATATTCTTTCTTAAGGATGTAATGCAGTTTCAAAATGGCCTAAAGGCCCTACCCTCTATGTGTAAAGAGAAAGCAATGGAAATATTCTTTTGATGGACTACAAATCAATCATTACCTACCTCTTTTTGTCAAGAACTATGAACTAAGGCTAGCTTAACAGATTTTAAAGACATATTATTATCTTCTACAGTCCATAGAACATAAAAGATCAAACTAGAATTTTATCTTTTAACTTGACTATTAAGAATGGCATTTCATTCAAAAGGAAGTTAATAGTGATTCAGATGTAAAACAACATTCAGTAGACAATCTGTGCCAAAGAGAAAATATGCCTTGCTGACACTATAAATAAAGTGTTTGTAATTTGACTTTGTATAGCCAATACTCATCTGTACAGTTTAGAAAGTTCAAGAGATTTATCTTTAATATAATTTATCACTTGACCAAATATTGTATCATTAAGAGATGACTGATGACTAGCTATTTGTTAGGTATATATTTTAATGCATCAGTTGTGTCTCTTTAATCAATTAAGAATCACACAATTCCATATTTCTGTAGCGCTTGGCATACAAAGACTATTACAACAAATAAACAAATTGACTTTGATTTAATTTTTCTTTACTCTCAATCTTACTTCACTACCAAAAGTAGTATCTTGGTAGTCCTAAGGACAAACCAAACCAAACCTGTGTCCTTTTTCCTGAAGGACACTGAGGTGCTGGAGCGTGTCCAGAGAAAGGCAATAAAGGGTCATAGAATCATAGAATCAGCTGGGTTGGAAGGGACCTCCGAGATCATCAAGTCCAACTCTTGATCCACTACTGCTGCGGTTACCAGACCACGGCACTGAGTGCCACATCCAGTCTCTTTTTAAAAATCTCCAGGGACGGAGAATCCACCACTTCCCTGGGCAGCCCATTCCAATGTCTGACTACCCTCTCTGTAAAAAAATTCTTTCTGATATCTAACCTAAACCTCCCCTGGCACAACTTCAGACCATGCCCTCTTGTCTTGCTGATAGTTGCCTGGGAAAAGAGACCAATCCCCACCTGGCTACAACCTCCTTTCAGGGAGTTGTAGAGAGTGATGAGGTCTTCCCTGAGCCTCCTCTTCTCCAGGCTGAACAGCTCCAGCTCCCTTAGCCTCTCCTCGTAGGACTTGTGTTTGAGTCCCTTGTTGCTCTTCTCTGGACCTGCTCCAGCACCTCAATATCCTTCCTGAATGGAGGGGCCCAGAACTGGACACAGTACTTGAGGTGTGGCCTCACCAATGCTGTGTACAGGGGAAGAATCACTTCCTTGGACCTGCTGGCCACACTGTTCCTGATCCAAGCCAGGATGACATTGGCCTTCTTGGCCACCTGGGCACACTGTTGGCTCATGTTCAGCTTCCTGTCAGTCCAAACTCCCAGGTCCCTTTCTGTCTGGCTGCTCTCCAGCCACTCTGTCCCCAGCCTGTAGTGCTGGAGCATAAGTCTTATGAGAAGCTGCTGAGGGATTTGGGGGGGCTCAGTCCACAGAAAAGGTGGCTCAGGGGGGATGTTCTCACTCTCTACAACTCCCTGAAAGGAGGGTGTAGCCAGGTGGCTACACCAGAGTGTGGTCGGCCTCTCCCAAGTAACAAGTAATAGGACAAGGGGAAACGGCCTCAATTGTGCCAAGGGAGGTTCAGGTTCGATATACAGAAAAATTTCTTCACTGAAACAGTGGTTAAACATTGGAAGAGGTTTCCCAGGGAAGTGGTGGAGTCACCATCCCTGGAAGTGTCCAAAAAACAAGTAGAGGTGACACTTTGTGATATGGTTTAGTGGGCATGGCAGCATTCAGTCAAAGGTTGCACTCGATAATCCTTCCCAACCTTAATGACTCTATGATTCTACTCTTACTTCCATCTGAGATCTCTTATTTCCTATTTCTTGTCAAGCCACAGCAGATGTCCACGGAATTAGACCATTTGAAGACATGGCTATGTATGTACACAGGTTGTCTATCCATTTTTAGTGCCAATTTAAAACAGAATAAGAAAGAGCTAGAAAACTGTTCTCCTTTTTGTAATTTTGCCTACACCTAAAGATTGATGTGGGTCTGTTTTGCAGCCACAGCAGTGTTCAAAACAACTGCTTTTTTAAAAGCTGAGGAGGAGGATAAGTTGAAACTTAGGTATAATTTTTCATTGTGTTCACTGAATAAAAATAAGTTTCAAATTATTTTTCACAGTGGACTGATTGCTGGAAACAGAATTACAGCAATGAAATGTTCAATTAATGGTGTGTGTCTTTGTGGAGCACAGCCTGCAAGAACTCTCTGAATAGAAGGATATCATAGAGAAGTAAAAATGAAGGGTGTAGCTTTGTTTGGTTTCCAAACTGTTAAGTGATATGCCTCCAGTCAATTAGGAAGTAGTCTATGATTGATGTCTGCTGTTGGAAAACTTGTTTTAGTCTTTCTGAGACTTTCAAAATTTACCTGATCTACATATAACCAGACATAATACTTCCACACAGTTTGCTTAATTTTAGACCCCTTTACAGCATCATCATTTACAAGTTAAGTGCACTATTTAAAGGCTTGTACACTTTAAATCAGTAGTCTCTGAAATGGGGTGCATGCACAGTGGGGTATAGGAAAGAAGTACCAGAAATGCAGAGGAACATGTATGTAATTTAAATTTTTAAAAATGATATGTTGAGGGTGTGTGCCTCAATTTTTTTTTACTGACAGCAGTGCAAAAAACTTTGTAGACCACTGTTGTAAATGCATCAGAATGAATTGTTCTTTTCTGCTAGCTCCCACTCTTCCCCCACTTTTATTTGCTTTGTTGCCTTAAATTTTTGTCTGCCACTCTGCAATGAGAGATGATTAATATTACAGAATGGTCAGTGATGACACTAGTATCTTTCCTGAGTTTTATAAATGTACTCAAAGTTCAAGATTGCCTAGGCAGAGTTAAAGAAGATCTTTTTTGTCAGATGCATTAATTCATATTTATCTATCCTGAAACTTGTCTACCATCTTTTTGCCCAACCATCAAATTTTGTGAGATGTTTACATGGTTCCCTCACACCTAATGTCTTCCCATTAATTAAATGCTATGAAGTGCCATTCACAAACTGAGAAATTTCTTTGTTTACTCTCATTCTGCAGGTCATGGGTGAATATATTGAATAAAACCTGACACAACACCGTCATGGTACTTCACTTCTGACCTGTCCATCTTAAAAAGCTACCACATTCCCCCTCTCACAGAAGCATTGCCAGTTCAAAAGGATACAGTGAAGTCAGCTAAACATTTGCTTTCAACTTAGATCTGTCAGCTGCTTTTACCTACTGGATGCTGTCCTCCACCCAGATTTACACTCTTCAGTAGTACAGGGACTGTCACAGTGGAAATGGGACAACACCTCTACCGACTCAACCTAAAATCCTTCCCCCCTTTCAATTTGCTCAGCCATTTCAAGTCACCAAACACATCTCTCACTATCAAAGGTTCTTTTTACTAACTACACACTTACAGACACGATCCCAGTGCAGACCTTCAAACGTTCCCTGCAATAAACTCAGCTCCACTCTGTCACCAAACTTCTACCTGTTCCCTGTGGCTACTACTGTACCAGAAATTATAAACCTAAGGATTTCTCAGGAAAATGAGATTTCTCAGGAAAATTTGTCAGGAAAAAATGCTAGTAGCCAGTAGCTTGATGCTTGAACATAATGACTGGCAGAAATTTTACCAAAGAAATACAATTTTCATATTTAACTTTCAAACCTGAGATTAAATAAACCAATAAAAAGGCTTAGAAGCTCAGGTGCAACGGTTAGTGAGGGAAAGTTATGCTAAACAGCTAAAATGGTTTCTTCTTCAAAATTTTCAGGTTAATTTACATTGCTGAACCTTTTGGACCTAAGGAATCATACTGATTTACTGCTACATCACTGCAGCCTGACCAAGTCCAGAGGTATTCTGACACTAAGCAGCTTTCAGGACAGGATTTGCTGCTGGCTCCCCCCCTTTTACAATGTTCTACCTTAACAATGTCTGTTCAAGTTGGCTACTATGTCTTGATGGAGATATGCATGTCAAAAGACTCGTAAGAGATACACAAACAACCTCTCCTCTCCAAACATCCCACACCCCAGACTCAGAAAGATGTAATTGCTTCTAGGAAATGCACTAATTTAGTACAGCTATTTTTAAATTCAGAGATAATTAAATCTCTCCTAACATACTCAATCTTTGAATTGGACATTTAATTTAAAAACGTACTTTTCTAATCTACTCTTCTCAACACAGACACATTCTAGAACCTCTTCACTGTAACTTGTCTCTAATGACTGCCAACAGCAAATTCTTATTCTCTTAATAGCACTTATTTGTCTGGCAAATCTAATTTACCTAAAAATACTTTTTTTCCCTCAGTAAATCCTCATACAACTATTCTGTGGAAATACAATGGAGACACTTAAAACTCACATCCCTCTAACAGGCCATGTTCTGGTAGTGAAATGGGAGGGGTACAAACATTTGTATGCACAAATTGCAATATTGTACCTTCTATCATTTCCATCCCACTGGGAGGTTTACAATGTCCGGCATGGCTCACAACCCACACGGGATACTGCTGGTTCAGTCCACAATATAAGGCCTGTATAAAGGTCCTGTAATAACCTGCCAGTCCAGGGTTACCTGCCAAAAAACAAAACATACAAGCACAGTCAATATTAACCTTCCTACAGCAAGCATTCTGCTTCAAAGCAAACTAAACAGCATTATACAGCAATTTGTTAATTTATTTTCTCTAGTGCATGTCCAATTTTTGTTTTCCCAAAGTCAGAGGCTATGCTATTCAACTGGTTTAATTCCATTGATCAATGGCATTCATGGGAAGCATTTTACAGATTACACTGAAATGGTAAAACCTAAAATTGAAGTCCAACACAAGAGAATCTCTTTTTCCATCACAGGTCTAACGGTTTGCTCTGTCTGTCTACCCATCCATCTATCCATCCCATCAAGCTACAGAAACACGAAGTGAAAATATCACAAAGACTACAGTATATGTCACTTGATCCAGATGTCTGCCCTTCAAATATCTCAGTGTTACCACTTCCAAATATCTCAGTGTTGCCACTTAGTCATTCTGATCATACAAAGGGCTGCCCTGACCCTGACAGAAAGGATGATTTTATTTTAAACTCATTGGAATAAATTTATTTTTCCCTGCTTGCAACTTCATATTCTCTCTGTCCCCTTCCACACCACTGGAGAAGCTCTTTCCTTTTCAACCTTCATGCTCTAGAACCACAGGAGAAGCTATGCTCTCTCCTGTACCCCATCAGCTTTACAGAGGACTTCTTCGAAGATGGTGGTGTCTGAATGAACACGGTATGCCCCAGGAGAGCAGACCACCTTTCTCTAAAATCCACTGTTTAACAGTGACAATATCAACAGTCAGGTACCATTGCTGAAGTGGAAACTGAAATACTGTCTCAAAGACAAAAATATGTATCTGGGAAGAATTTCAGGACTGCCAAACAAAACTCTAAAATCTGTTCCTCCTTTCTTTCTTTCTGTTTTGGTTATCAGTAGTGACATAAGTTGGAGAGTAAAGCCATATGAAGATGAGGCAGAGGTTTCCTAATTTCCATACGATGCATAAAAATTCCACATAGACATAAAAACATACAATTGCTATATATTTACTGATTTTCCAGAGGAGTTCCACTGATTTCTTGTTATCATTTAGACATCGGGCAAGCCCACCATCATAGTTAGGATTTTTCATTTACGTTTCTTTCACTCCCACGTCAGGTAATTCTTAGTTTGGATATCATCAACAGCAAAACGCAACAAGAGCACTACTGTGTAAAAAGGCTGCCATTTTTTAAGACAAAGACATTCCAAAATAACACCAATGTATTACAAAACAAAAAATCCTTCATTAAAATTTTGTCAACTCCTTTATATCAGTCTGATTGCAATAACAGAGGCTGAGCTGTGTAAGTATTGATATGACAGAGAAGAAGAAACAAAGACACAATCAAATTAGTACTTGTGGAGATAAAAACGGGGTTTATTCCAATTCTTCCCTTTCTGTAGTGGGTATTTTCGTGTTTTCTTCTTACACTTCCACCCTTTTGTTCTTCAGGCAGGACACAGTAAGTTCATTGCTCTCCAAGAGGCATTCCCTCAGCCCAGGCCTTCCAGAGCAGCCTGTTCACCACTGAGCAGGAGTGCCCCAGGCACCCACACCCACCTGCAGCACAGACACGTGTGCAGGAAGTGATGCCACAGCTCACATCGGGGATCATGGATGGGCACAGGAGGGAAGCCTTCCACTCTAGGTCGTGTATCTCACATGCTTCACCCCTCACTTACATGTAAAAAGTGTCTCTGATGGTTTTTAAACCTTAATAAAACTACTGATCTTACAACAACATTGTTTTTACTGGTGTACACAGCTTTGGAGGGAGAAAAAACCCACCAAACCCCAGTGTCAGTTACCACATATTTCTAAGCATCTATTTGTAAGTTTGACATTAAAGGAGAATTAAAAAAAAATAAATGTTGTATTATATAAACTCCAGAATGCATGATCTAATTTTTGTAATCTGATTTCCAGAAAAATAACTTAAAATCCACCAGGGTCACACATCCATACAACTGTATCACGTTTTCATACATAAAAATATATAACATAGAGGGCCCCAGAGAGAGTAAAATAAAATCTAGACATCATCTGTCAAGTTCCTTGGATTGATGTTACACAGAGGACACACGTCTTTCAGCAAGGCTGAAGATAAAAGTAGCAACACTCCAAAATAAATTGTGTCTTTTGTAGTACAAATGATCACAATATTTTGGCACTATGCTTTGTCCTGAAATATAATGCAATTAGGAATTTTGAGATCAAGGAGTCACAACATTATTCTCTATCACAGCCTTTTTCCTTTACATTTTTCTCTCCTTTAATAATGCAGAACAAAGAAAGGAGAAGAAATGAGAGCAGCTATCTTAGACATTTTGTTGCTCTTTCCCATCATCAGCCAGGTGAACCTAATGCATAAAGTCTCAGGATCTGGCCACCAACTGAGGAGCAATCAAGTAAGAACTGCTTAAGGACAGTGAGGTTCTGCATCAAATACTATACAAAGCTCAAGGGAAAGGGGATCTTTATCCTGTAATAAATATAATGTGTATTTTAGGCAGGTAAACACAAAAATCCATAAATGCAAAAGAAATGCCATTTCTGCACTCCTCATGATCATCTGCTCATGGTAAAAGACATTCTGAGAGGTCTGAGATGTTCGAATTGCTACTGGCACTTTAAAATGCCTTGAAGAGGTATGAATGAGAACTGCTGGCATAAGCAGAAAGGAAAATCAACAAGAATTTTAACAGCAAAGATTTCTGTAGAGAAATCACCACATGTAAAGCAGCTATAAATTTATTCTTTATTGAACTTGCAATTCCAATGGAGTTATTGCAGACTTGCACTAACTTAAGTAAATGCAGATCAACAGCCCTTGCTCTTGAAAGCTGGCATCTACAATATTTGTAAGTGGAGAATGTTTATCTCACATTTCTGTAAAGTAATTTTATATGTTTTTACTTGAGCTGCTATCTGTCAAAATACTTTAAAGGGGAACAAACAAAAAAACCCTGAACAGATAAAGATTCTTTTCATACAACGGAGTAATAGTAAGAGCTCATGGAAATAACTGGGGTTCCATATGCACAACAGTCTGTGATCAATAATATTTTGGGCTCATCTACTCCAACTGAAATGTGCTCAATTAAATTATTTTATTTTATAGACAAGGTTAATCACAAAGGTGCCCAGGCAACACAGTGCTCATTTGTGCATTTTACGTATTTCCCAGTACATCAAACCAAAACTGCCTATGCTCTATCACTCAGCAAACAAGTGTCAAAAAATGGAAACCATAAGTAAATTCAGTGTTAACCTCCATGATTCGAAGGTTACTCCAGTTATTTGAATACCACATCAATCCCTAGGCACCTCGGGGCAGCTGAATCATTCATGCACGCCAGCAGATCTCAAGTTGCAGTCATCTGAACCAAGAAGCACATTGTAAGCAGTTACTCTCAACTGTGCTTAATTTTCAACTGCATTTATGTTGTTTCAGGAGTCTTTTAAACAACAGCTGTAAATGGTGACCGTAACAGAAGAAGACACAAAACTACAATACACTGAGCATTTGCCTAATTTGCAGAATATTTATAAGCATTTCATGGGAAGAGTATGTCAAATGGACAATTTATACAGTGAACCAGAACAGTGGGGGCACTTTATTTGGTGTACTCATAAGGTGCAATAGCCAAGGGACTCCTGCCACATTCCCTGTTCTTCTCTGTACCACACAATATGTCACCCAGTTATTCTACACTAAGCTCAAAGTCTTTCCATTTTTAATTTGAAGACAGGAATCTACTTGTTCCTTTTCCAATCTGTTTCACACAAGCTAACACAGAACAATCGAGTGCAGAGGTTTAACCTTGAGCTATAGTAAAAGCTAAATATTGTCCACTTTTATATACTGCAGATATAAGCTTTCAAAAACTGGAACTACTATTCTTTAATTATCCATGTAATTAAAAATATGAATATTACTCATAAATATGCATTTTCCTACCCTTCACTTTCACACACATTCTTGTTAATGCTTTTTCCATCAAATCAGGATTTTAAATGCCATCTGCTTCCTTCTTATGAAGACAGCTAGAAGCAGAGAGAGAACAACTTGTACAAACTGAGTATCTACCCCAGGGTATCACTGCTAAAGAATAACCTTTATCCTGATTTCACAGGATTTCCTATATAACACATCATAAAGTCAAACTTGGCCTGTTTTAAATGAAATACATACTAATATTTGAGATGCTGCACTTCCAAAAGAGAAGTTACTCAGACTTGGTAAGTTCAAAGTTATATATGGTATGCCATCACTGCAATTCAATCAGCTTAATTCTGAATGGCAAACATGTCCATTTACAAAGTCACAGACTACAGCTACTGCTCACAAGCAATGACAGTGTTTATGACAGCTTACAAATTGTTAAGCATTTTTAATTCTTCAGCAACAGAAAATATTCATGTAAAAAGGAAATTATAATTAAGAGAACACTACATGCAAAAATGTTTCAGATATACACCAAACCATGACAGAAAAGTCTTCTGTCCAGAAAGGCATAAATCAAAAATATATACAGCTTACTGAAAAGAAATTTAGACTAAAACATAAAATAATTCTTAGCAGTTCTGGGAGGGATGGCTGAATTGAAAAAGATTTATTTGAGTATAGTAAAAGGCAAGAGTGGAGGGGAGTGATGGAGAAGAAATTTAGGTGTAGCTAAGTCATCTCAAATCTTGTTTGGAAAAAAGCTATTGGGTTCCATGCACTGTCCTGTGAGATGTTCCCCAGTGTTTCCAGTTGTGTCTCCAGGAGCCTGGCCACCTGTGGGAGCGCTAGCTGGCATTCAGCCGTGGTGCTTTATATGCTTCTCCAGCAGTTGCTTTCTGCCTGCTCTGGGACCTCAGCAGGACCATAAAGAATAAAGGCAGCTACATGAATACAAGAAGGGAAATACACAGCCAGCAGTGGGTTTACAGAGAACTCTGAGGAATTGGAAAATATGCCAGCAATTACCATGTGTTTAATTTTAGAAATAATGCACAGTTTCAGAGTTAAATGTGTATGATGCAGTATTTACATTATAATCTCCTACAAGAAAAAATGAATGCTGACTTTTAAAAAGAAAAAAAAAGAGCAGCCATAAATCAAACTTGAAATCCAGGGGTGCACAGCAGGACCACACAAAAATCATTTTTGTGGCAATGATTCTCACTGCCTCTTCTCAGAGCTGCCAAAGCTCCCAGCTCCAGCTCGAAGAGCCTAAATGACAAGTTCCTTGCTCAAGGAAACTTAATCTGCCTTTGGCGTCTGACCAGCCACCATGGAAGAAGATGCAACTCCCCTATGTTAATGAATGGAAAGCAGCCCATACAGATGTCAGAAGGATTTAAATGGAGTATGTAAAAAACACAATGATGTTCTCACACTTGGGAGAAAACTGCAGAATCTGACACCGCGGCTGATGATCAGCCCTTAAAAGGCAACACACAGGTTTCCCCGACGTACAGGGTCAAGGGATTCCAAATAAAACCTGTCAAATAATATCTGAATGATCATCATAAACTCACAGCAATTAAGCTTTCACCTGTTTGCACATCTAGGGGACTGGCATTCTTAGTCCTGCATTCACTAATAGTCCCTACACTAGAGGAGCAGCATCAGCCAAGGAGCAAACAACTGCAAGGATGTTGTACAGAAACACATGTGAAAGCTCTGTTTGATCCTCTCTTAACTCTGGAATCGTGAATGTGGCTGGAAAGCACCTTAATATACTTGCTTGAATTGTGAAAATAGGGAATCTCAGAAGGATTCAGCCAGCTGTCTGTAACACAGCTTATTAGAAAGGTTTTTCAAGAAGATTTCACGTTTTTTCCCCTATATATACATATATAACACATACTTTTATTAGTTTCATATAGCTATAAAACTTACATATAGGATTTTATAATACACATTCTTTATACACATTTTGCAAAGCCAATAAGCTTTCCTGCTGTTCTCTAATGCTGTTCCACCTTTAGGATAAATGTGGGTTCATTTAACTCTAAAGAAATCCCACAGACAGTCTGATAAACCTGAATTAACCCAACACAGTTGGTTTTGCCCAAGTGACAATTGTGCCTGAAGCCTGCAAATAAGAATTCCCAGCTAAAAACTGTGACAGTACATGCTTGTTTTCTCACAGGAATGATTAACAGCATGTATCCAGGCAGACGAAACATGAAGTCCAAAATATTGATTTCACCCACTGCAAACCTACTGGACTTTGTGATTAAGTGATATTGCACAGGCTATAAAGTTCACAGATGTATTTCAACAGTTACCTCTAATGCCTCAAGCAAAGTAGGTACATAATACAAAAAAAAAAAAAAAGCCTAGATTTTTTTTTATATGTTTGTAAACTAATATTTCTTGGAAGGAAGTTAAGATCAAGATACAAAACTAAAATAATTGAGTTCCTAATAGAATAGTCATTTTTTCACATTTTTCAAAGGTAGAATCCAGGATTTTCTAGTGCTTACAACTAAATAATTTTTGTTCTACTTTGTCCACAGTAAAAGAAAAATTAAAACATTTAATTAGACTTCCTAGTACCCACCTACACATACACAGTCTCTTAAACATCTGCTTAGGCAGATGAAGACAGATATAAGTACTTTTAACACCCCAGAGATGGTTGGTCTGATCCAATCCATCCTAGAACCAACTGATGCTGGCAGAGAGACTACTGCAAGTTCTACACTGGATCTAGAATTCCCAGTGGGAATTTTTCAGCCAGCTTCATGGACTGAAGCAGAACAGGACCAGTAGAAAGCAAACCTCCTTCTGAAAGAAAGAGGGAGCACAAAGGAAGTACACAGAGAGGAACATGAGACTTGATGTCAAATGGGTTCACAGGAACGCCTATGAAACATCTGAATAACACAACCCTGATGAGACAACAGCGGCAGGAAAAAGACAAAGGAAAGAAAAATAAATAATTCAAACCCAAGATAACCACAAATTATTTGTTTTGTGCAGATACATAGCTCTGCAGATTTGATCACTTTTGAATAATACGCAAGGAGGAAGCAAACAATACACTCAAAAGGCAACAGAAAGAACATTTTCAAATATGTATCAGAGATTTTCCCATGCTGTACCACTGATAATAATTACAAAAAAAAAAAAAAAGCATAGGTTTGGGGGCTTTGGGGTTTGTTTGGTTTGTTTTATCAAGATAGCAACAGACAGGAAACAAATATCAACACAGAACACCAAGACAGCTAATTTTAGAAAAGAAGACTGAAAATGTGTTTCTGTGGTTTTTTGTGTATCAAGAGTGAAGAGAACGTCACACCTGAAAACAACAGTCTAAGGTGATTTTGCAAATGAATTTTTCATTTGCATTTTTGTCAGTCTTCAGAAATGCAAGATAAAAGAACAGACTGTTCTGCAGATGGATAAACCAACATTTACCAATCCACATCCTTAGGAAAAAATTCTTTGCATTGACACCACTGCATTTCTGATGAAGAAAAAAGCCTTGTAGTTGGGGTATTAGTACTAGCCCTAAGTAGATGCTCCATGGAAACTTCAACTGAAACACTTTATTCAGGAAAACACAAAACACAAGTCACTTCCCAAGCATATTTGTTTAGTCATTTGAGGTCTATTATGAAGAGTTTCTGCCTCTTAAGAGAAGGCTGTGATAGGAGATATAAAATATCTAAAATTTAAAGGTGAAGGGCAGTATGTATGTATCACTATACATTTACTTATTCCTATGGGAGATTTTAAATCCACCACGAATAACCAAGAATTGTTTTCAAAAATGGAAATCAGGACAATTATCAAAATTTTTCCATCATGCACATAACAGGAAAACAAGATCAAGAGCTATGACTTAATTTTTGGTTCTACTGTTTTCTATAATCCAGATATTGAACATAATGGGTCACATTTATTTCTAAAACAGATTCAGTGATCCATAAGAGTTACCAGCAGGACAGAAATGAGGTCTTCTGTTAACTTGAATTGAAAGAGAATTTTTATTTTTCATTATTTTCAGATATAACTAAGTCAAAATGTTTAATATCAAGGCAAATCCATATCAGCTCACGTATTTATGGTAGCAGCTCCCAGGAAGGAAGCACAGTATACACTGCTGCTGTAGCTTTAAACATTTTAACTGCATTATTTGTACACGATGCACATGGAAACACAGGATCTCCTTCACAGATAGGTCCTTCAGTAAGTAATTTCTTCTTCCCTCCTGCCTCAGGCACCCCATGAAGAGAAACAGATCCTTTTTTAAATTGTCAAGTCAAGCAAAATACCCTAGAACACAACTTTCCCATAACTCTGGCCAACTCAAGCCACTGCATGCTGCAGGAGAGGGATCACTTCCTCCTCTGATGTTGCTGCACAGCCAGGCAGGAAGGATCCATGCTGAAAACGCCTCATTAGCAGGGAGAGGACACCGGGAGAAGACTGTGGATTGAGAAACTTCAGTAAGTCACTTCAGTAAGTCACATCTGCCACCCAGATTTAGTAGAGGGAAACACTGTCAAGCACAGCTGGATGTTCAACCATCCTGTCATTACTCTGCCTTCTCAAGTTTAACAAGCTCAACTGTGCCAAGCCCCCAT
Source organism: Corapipo altera (assembly GCF_003945725.1). Classification (NCBI taxonomy): domain Eukaryota; kingdom Metazoa; phylum Chordata; class Aves; order Passeriformes; family Pipridae; genus Corapipo; species Corapipo altera. The sequence goes on from NW_020884883.1 coordinate 14,445,488, forward strand.
CAGAGGTACTTCTGGAGCGCTGGGAAATTAACAAAAGTGGCACATTTCAAGCCTAGATCTGACAAACAGGCTCCTCTTTGCATGAGGAAGTTTTTATTTTTAATGAAAGATTATGTTTTTTTCTTCTCTAAAGACAATGGAAGCTGGTGGGCTGACCCAGTAAACAAAGCTCAACTGTCAGCATATTTTAAAATATTAGCCACAAACAAGTAGTCCATAAGCAACAAAAATAACGGAGAACAGCGTCCTAAGAATTGAATTTTTTAATATATAATAAACTGTATGACACACACCTTTCCTTCAGGGGGTGCTTTACCAGCAGGTATGTTTTCCAGTCAAACGCATTTTGGTATCATTTTGAGTCCCACGTGTCTCAGAAAAAAATTGGAGAAAATTGACTTGAGGTATTCCAAATTTTAAGGGGGTTAAAAGCAGAAATCAAATAGGTACAGATAAATTAGTTTTATCGGCAAATAACGTTCTCAAGAAGTCAAACTATTTAGCTCAGTAAATAGAGGGGAGGGCCATTTTGTATTTATTCCCATTTTATAAATAAGAAATAGACCAAGTAATCTACGCATGAAAGTTAAAGTATCGCTAGTCACTGAGCTCCACCAGCTTACAGTGCCATCTCAGAAAATATATGGTCAGCTGAACACAAGACTGATCTCATAATCAAGTTATGAATATTGGTTCTAAAGGAATGGCTAGAAAAGTTGACAGAAGTGGAAATATCATAGTTGATGACTATTTGGGAATGTCAGGAAGATAGAGTTGGGTAGTTTTTTTGTTTGGGCTATTTTTCTGTGTGTGTATATATGCTTTTGCTCCTGTTCAAAGTGTGAATATACAAAATATGGTGATACACATCCCATGCAAGCATAAGAATAAAATGTTGTGCTGTGTTTAAGCCTCACTTAAATCAAAACTGTGCTCTTACTTCCTTATCTGCTGGTAAGACTACCTGTATAGGGAAAGGGGAAAACATGTTATTTTACTCAACATAAACCTTTCTACCTGCTTTGCTATGCTACACAAACTTTTAACCCTACAGCACAGTCCGTTCTCATTGATTGCTTTTGTATCACATATACCACTTACTGGAGAGTAGGAAAGTTCCTTTCCTATTGTCAAGTCTTTCTTATTCAGGAAAAAAATAAAAACAAAGAAATGTAAAATACAAATTCTCCATGTCAGAATCTGAGAACTCGGGGTCAAATGCAGAGAGTTGGCAGCTTCATCTGGAGCTGCAGTGTAAACAAAAGCAGAAGTCCTGAGGGAGAGGCATTCTCAGAGAATCACTACCACCTGGTGAGGCTGGTGGGGTACCAGCTCCTTTCAGAGCAGTGTTCAGACAGAGTATGTGAATCCATGTGCACACGCTTCATGTTGTGGACTGACACTGTAATTTATCAACAGAAAGTTCTGTGGCAAGTCCAGCTGAAGGAACTCCCACCTTCTCCCTTGACTGTCGTTCCCACCCTCCCACCACGGCTCACCAGCCCCTGAATTACTCTGGCACAACTCTGTGGGGCCCTGCTCCAGGAAACTGTTCCAGCTGTAGAAAGACCCCAGAAATAAATTTATGTATTTATTTAATTCACAGCATGATCTCTCAAGCTATTGTTCTGGCATAACTGAGGGGTGGAATGGCACAGTGTGGTGGGAACAGGAATACCTTATGCCAGCATTGTTGACAAACAGTTTGGATTGTGAAATAATGGCCTTAGGAAGTTTTTTAAGTGCTTCAAGCACTAATCTCTTAGATTTTCAATATCTAGTCACTCTTAATATACACTCTAGAAACAGTTTCTAACTTCCACACTACTTCAGACTCCAGACCATCTGCTTTATACCCAACTTCACGGTTCTAAGAGCTGTCTGAAGGCAAGAGATCTATGAATGGCCCAATCCTGCTACCCAGTCCCTTCACAGGCTGCCCACACCCAAAGAGAGGTTCAACTACTTAAGTAAATAAAAAAACAGGGAATGGTAGAGACTTTCCAGGAAAACTGCTATTAGGTGATGCTGATCCCATACAGTCATAACACAGACAGGTGGGATACAGTGAAAGACACCCTTGAAAATTTTAGGAACAGCATCTAGCTTTCCTGAGCAGCCCAGCAGGCAAGTAATACATTCAAAGCCCCAAGTTGCTTCAATTCCTGTGTTGCAGCTGAGGCCATGATAAAGAGCACAGCATTTCTCTTCCTCTCTAAAGGAAAAGGCTGTAGATTCACTGCCATCCTCTCCATGAAGTCAGGCAGGATGTTTTACAGTGAATACTCTGCTCAAGTATAGTATCTTCAGTTTAATTTCAAGCACTGGAAGTCCCACAGAACAGATGAATGCTGCTGCTAATCCAATACGTAAAAGAGGAATCTTTCTTAAATAAATAGTGTGAGTATCTGTGCACACATAGAAGGAATTCTGCTTAGCTGTTTGGATTTGAACAGCATATAACCAGGATAGAATTTTAGGTGCAAAATTTAGACTTTTTTTGGTTCCTGCTGATTAGCCACATGTGACTCAAGTGTGCCAGCTGGACTAGATGCCATTTTGAGCTCCATAATCCTCCACATGCTTTGTCAAAGGAGCCAAGACTCCAATCAAACAAGATTTATAAGTTGATTCCCTGGACCAAGTGTGTTAAATAACACCATCTTTACTTTTGATCACCCAAATTTCCCTTTTTCTCTGCTCCATTGCTTCAGCTGAGGATGGACAATAGTAGCACTGCTCCCCTTGGGATGATATGGTCAAAGTATGCAAACGTAGTAGAACTCATGAAACTTCTTGTATCTTACACTAGTAGAGGTATGTGAAGATAAAAACATATTGCACAATGTTAATATGATGGAAAATATACTTCCACATAGGAAAAAGCTTTTCAGCCTCAGCTTTAGGTCATCAGAACTATGTGATTAAGCAAAATAAAGTGTAAGTCAGTGTGAAAAAAGGGGTCTTATATAGCTTATTTCAACATTAGTACTACACTTACTGTAACTAAAGCAGTTACACTTTATGACTTTCACCTAAAAAATCTCATTGCATGTAGAAGTATTCAAACCTCCAAAATCCAAAGTTAAATGAATGATTCCTTTAAAAAAAGAAGTATTTTTATGTGATGAGTTATTTTCCTTAATGTCCTTTGGGTATTTAGTGCTGTACAGTAGGTGTACAGAAGGTGATATGTGCCCTGGCACAAGAATTTCTCACAGTAAGTAAGAGTGGAGCTGCCCATGGAGCTGGCCAATGATTTAAACATTCCAAGAGAGGAAGTATTTGTTGCCTCACTCTATGTAGCTGTGCTTTACTATTAATTTATTTACTTAGTGTTAGCTGATTGTAAGTGAATGCTACTTTGGGCAATTGTATAATTACAAATGTTGCAAATGTGAATGAAGATTTGTTTGGTCGTTTGGGACACAATTTGTGAGGATGACTATCCACTGAAAAGCTGGGAACAGAAGCCCCAGCACTCCCAATTCTTATATTCTCCACTCAAACCGGACTTCCTTTATCTCACTCCTCCTAATGCAAGTAAAAGGCATTTTTATGATCCTCAACAACCAACATAATTGATTAATCACTGTCACACGGTCTAATTAAAGTACTAATTTTTTTTCTGATACACAAAGTAGAGAAACAGTCAGTGCTTACCTGTGCATTGAGATGAGAGCCTGAAACCTGTACATACATGGTATAGCTGGTTATTACAGAAATAAGCTTGCCAAACCCCACTATTTTTCTAATCTTTAAAACAGCTCCCTCTTCTGGCATACTCTGTCCATACTGCGTTTAAGTACCATACTTTGTTCCTTACCAATTTTTAATTTGATTCCTAGCACTTAACAAACCCAATTTCAGTGTTAAGACCCTCACTGTGCAGTGTGGCTGTGAAGGCAATCTACAGCTTTTGAAAGGGCAGCTACTTAAGGGCAGTACTTAATTCTAATCAAGTACTTATATAAGATTATCCACAGACCTATCTTTACTGCCTTTTGAAGGTACCCCAAATCAATCCAGATCAGATCCAACACATGGACAAGGAGCTTGGATGGCGAGCCCACGGGTCACATTTTCAGGATCACTGCATTTGGAAGGGATCACCCAAGATCTTGTAGCCCAACCCCTGCTCACGCAGAGTCAGAGCAGGTTGCCCAGGTTTGCACACAGTCAAGTTTTGATTATCTCCAGAGCTGGAGACTTCACATCCCAGGGCAACTCAAACCCTCAGCAGGCAGAAATGCTCATGGTTGTACCCATCCCTACCTACTGGTTCTACAAACTACCCAAAAATTTATACTACTCACTTTAGCATCTTAATTAGGTGTTCACTATTAGGCTGGGTGAAATCAGGTCTTAGAGTCCCTTTCTGCACCAAGTGACAAGGGCTCAGCCTGACCCCCCAAAAAACCACACCAATGAAACACCAAGCAAAAAAGAAAACAAACAAACGAAAAAAACCTCAAAAAACCAAAAAACCCAAACCACATGAAAGCTCTCATAATCATGATGACAGTGACAAAACTGCAGAGGTAACACATGAGGACAGACATTTTTTCCTACTGTTGATGCTCTGGTACTATTCATTCAAGAAAAACCTCAAATCACAAAACCAAAGGAGGAAAAAAGCAACTTTTACTGCCTAATGCATTCAGACAGAACAGGTTCTCAACTTTGTTCACAGAGTTGTTGCAGGAGCTCGTTCAATGACTGTAAACACAAAGCATACATGATCCAGAACTAAGAAGTCCTCTTGCCCAGGAGGTGAGAAGTCATTTTTCCTCTTAACCTGGCTGTCCATTGCCAGCAACATTCCCCTTTCCTCCGGTTTCAAAGGTAAATTCTGAACACTGCTGTGTCCTGGCAGAGGAGACCCTGGCTGCCAACTCAGAAAGTAGTGTCTGAGAAGATAAAGTATCTTCCTTGAGTAACTCAGTGGTCTTGACTCCAAAACCAGATTTTGCTTCACATAAACAGTTCTGATCCATCCACGTTAAGTGCCAAGACTCCATATAGGATTCTGGATTACATCCTGGCTAAGGTTGCCAGAAGCTACACACTGCAAACTCATCTGCTGATATCGAAAGTCCAACTCAGTTCTTGCAGACAAACAGTTATAACACACAGATTACATACCAACAAGCCCATTTAATCACATGAATTTTGTACAAATCAAAGCCCATTGTAAAACAAAACTGAAGAGAAATTGGAGTAAACACACTTTACACAGTTTGTAGAATGAGGAAATAGATTCTTTTATTATTAAGCAAACCCCTTGGTCTCAGTGGTGACAGTAGACCTCTGAAGAACCATTCATTCCAGTAACTGCTGAGCAGAGTAAATGATTAATAACTTTCAAAAAGCTGGTTTAGTGGGAGCCAAAAAAACAAAACACAAAGGAACTAAGCTTCAGGGCTATACAATTAGTTTTATTGTAAAGTATTATTATATAGTGATTCTAACTTTTCTTATGCAAATATTGAGGGTGATGACTGTTCAATAACAAAACAGCAGGTGAAGACAAAGCCAGATAATGTACTGAAAGCTTTTCAGAGTCCCTGTATTACAGTCAAAAATAGAACTTCAAAGACTTTAAATCTAACAGGATGTCTCATCTCAGGGGAGAACATATTAAAGACTTGTCATAATCCAAGCAAATTGTTTGCACTGCTTTCACTGCTGAAAAATAGCTAAGTAGTCTTCAAGTGAAACAGTGTTGTTGATGTAAGTTGATGTAACTACTCCTAGGAGAAGATGAAAAGATGAGCATCCAAGTCCTCACCTTCTGTTGTGTATAAGCAATTCTTGACTCAGGAGATAAAATTTTTATATTTTAATAAAAATGTTGGGTTAAGTCCTCATAGCCCTTAAACGTCACCAAGTCACCACATGAGTTGGTAAAACAATAAGATGATCCAATAACCCAGCAGCAATCCAACTGAAAGCAGGCAGATCAAGAGACTTGGCAAGCATAGGGAATACTCTGCATGCAGGCCAAAGAACCAGATTCTGAAATTATTTCTGTATATTAATGAATGAAACTTGTGTCACATGCTTTACCACAAAGAATGTTATTTACATCATACATTATCAACTGTGAACTAAGCTTCCCAAGCACAAGAGTGAAAATGGCAAAATTGCTTTGTTTTTACAGCAATGGTAACACAAATTAGGAAGCCTGGAATGAAGGTATTCCAATGCACTCCTGCAATGAAATGCAAGAAAAACTTTGATGAAAAGCGAAACATCACGAACTAAACAGCACAGTGGTTTTAAAATTTGTACAGTATTTATTTACAAGGTTAAATGTTTCATAAATATACAGACATAAATAGACAGATACTCTTAAAACAGTAACAAAATATTCCATTACACTTTGTGGGTTCTGGTTTTCAATGAACACAAGCAATGTTAAATATTGCTGTAGTAGATTTTGTACTTCACTGCTAATTTTACACTAAACAAACACTGCAAGGGGGAAAACAGACCTTTAGGACACAAGAGGAAAACCAGTTAATTTCTGTCCTTTCCATAACGCCTACATTTCCAGAAAACGATGGACCTGATCCTTTAATGTTATGCTCATTAAATGTTACATTTAATGTTACTCTCATGAATAAATCTCATCAATTTTAATAGAGAAGAATTCATAATAAGAAAGGCAAACAAGCGTACACATATATTCTGGACTGAGGAAAATTTGGACCTTACACACAGTAATTACTTTAGTGGACACATTATTACTCCTATACAGCGGTTTTGCTTACATAAGGAAAAAATGTGATGGAACAAAAAAGTGCATATTAAACGTTTCAACTAATAAAGTAAAACTTCATTTAAATTTTAAGTTCACACAGACTGCCATTAATAAAACAACATTATCTTGTTGCAGTTAAATGAGATTGAACTCTGCTGTATGTTCTGTATTCCAACCCCTTCAAGCACAGCGAGCTGTCAGTCCTCAGGAGACAGAATCCTGCCTCATTAAAGTCAATGGGACTTTTGCCATTGATTTCTGAGTAGAAAAATGTTTTGGAGTTAGCTTTCTCTCTCTCTCTCCTCCTTTTTAAAAAAGTAAGTCAGACAGAGAGAAATCCTCCCCGTTCCAACGAACATGACTAAAACACAGAAAGAAAATAAATATACAGGATTTATCCTAAAATGTCTGGCAACAATTCGATTCCAGCAGAAGCCGAGAATTTTATCATCTTTCTTTTCAGTAGCCCCCAAACAATGCAGTTTTGTTTGACTACATATTAACAAAATCATATGCATGAATTTCGTTAGGTCTGGAAAAGTCTGTACCAGAGCAGTTTAATATGCAGAACAGGATAATACATGCAGCAGAACTAACCACCTTCAGTTCAGATCACTCAACACTTGGCTGTGCATACTCTCCTTTTCTGAGCCAGAGTTGCCCCTGTCTGGATATTTCTTCCCTTGACTTGTCCCAAGCTGTCCCTTTGCCCCTCTTTCCGTCATTCCATAGACAGTCTCAACCAGGGATACACGCCTTTCGAGTGTGAAAATTGCTGGACTCCAGAAGGGCTCCACAATGCATACTTGGGAAGCTACGAAGGGGAATGCTATTGAACCCTAACTGTTTAGGTACACAAACACGTTGCCAGATGACCCACTGTCAGGAGTTCTCCTTAGGCTGTGTTTTTTGTGTTGGCAGACAAGCCTTCCCTTGAAGGCTAACAATGAGGCATATACCGGCAGGGAAAAAACCCAAACATTTGACTTATGAGAAGCAAAACTGGACTTTGTAATGCCAGGTCCTAGTCAGCTCCCTGCCAGCCAGAGCAAGAAGCTCAAGTAACTTGATTCACTACTGAATTTGGGCATCTGAAGTGAAGATAGCATTATTGTGGTTGCTGTGGTTTTAAATTGTGACAGAACTTCCAGTTTGTTACCAAGATAATTCTGAAATAAGAGCAAAACCATAAATCAGCTGCTTGCAAAAGCTTGCAGAGCATGACAAAAGCACACTGAATATTTCACTGATGTCTGTTTCTGGATACCTACGTCATTAATATAGGATGTTATTAAGCAGTCTTCACAGAACTGTTCTGCAGGAAATAAGTTCCATGTAACCCTGTCACAACATTTTCTCACATGAAAAGTTTCCTGTGATGAATATGGAGACCATACAGTGTGTGTGTGTATTGGTATATTTTGAGCAGAATAAATTGCATGCCTTGTAGAGCTACCTTGTCTTGGATGCTCTTCCCCCACATATCTTTCTACTGATCTAAGTTAGCTTTACAGATTTACCCTTGTTACATCCTCTACTACCAACCTAAACACAAGAGTACCACAACCTAAAGACAGGTGAAAGGTCCAGAACCTGGGGGAAAAAGAAACTCTTAAATTAGCTGTTCAACTAAGCCTTCCAGAAATGCCCTAAGTGTAAGAAAGCAGCAATTCAAAAGCATTAAATTAGGCTTGTACCTCCAGAAAACTGTTTGGTGATTTGGATTTTTACAAATAGTCTTTTACCAAAGAACTACACTATGCAGTATCTGATTTAAAAGGTTATTCCAACAAAACAGGAACAAGAGGTAATCATAGGAGGCTTATTTCTTCTTTTCAGTTAAGGAGAGAATTTAAATTTTACCATCACTAGGTTAGAAGTTACACTATCATTCAACTCAGAAGGCAGGGTACATAAAATCATTGTGCCCAAAGAAACTAACATAAAATATTCCATGGGCCTTCCAAAGCCTTGCAAAAAAAACCCTGAAAAATTGAACCCATGCTCACTTTCACCACTAAGTAAAGATCAAGCCATACACTGTCCCATAAACAGCAACAGGGTCCACTAACAGTGAGTCAATGTTGTGGATAACCAAAAAAAGTCATTATTGGCACCACTCATTCTGTGGGAAGTAAGAATAGTATCCAGTACATTCAAATAAATCATAGGAAGCATTAGAAATCTGCAAAGTCTAAGGCAGTGAAGGAGTCACAATATCTGAGCTTGAGTAGGCTTGAGCTCTACTTTTGCTAAAGGCAGAATTCATACAGTTCACTGGCAGACCTCAATGAATTTAGGACTTCTCCATTAATTTTACCATATGCTAAATAAAAGTTTAGACCTCTCACTTTAGGATGGCCACATTTAAATAGAACTGTACAATGCTCATTGAGTTCATGTGGCTCAGCATAAAAATTCAAGTGCAAAAATCTAAGTTAAAAGCCATTTACTATTAAAAAAACCCAACTTATAACAAACTACTGGATCCAGAATTTTTCCTCTAATATTGTAACTTTCCTTCTTCAGTTGGCACACAGCTGACATTGCAGTAATGCTTCAACATGCAAGATATAAATGGAAGAAGAGCAATGGAAAGAAACAAACTAAAAACTGCAATGCTCCCAGCCAACCACCACCACTGAGAAAATGAGTGAGACATCCTAATTTCTCAGTACCACCTTATGGCACAGTTACAAGTACCAGTAGTAACAGTAGTAATTGAATGTAACAAAAAAAGTCACCATTGCAATCTTAGTGATACACATGAGCCAAAATTTACCACTTAAAATAGTGAGATATTTCATACTGAACCTGAACATTAACACACTTCTGGACTTAAACACAAAAAAGACCCTTACCAGGAATAATCATGAATAAGAGCCGGGGTAGATTTTTACTTTCATCTTTTGAGAGGTCTTTCCAGGGCCCACACTTTAAGACGTGGGTAGCAGCTCCACAACAGTAGATAAATTCTTCATGTAATGGGACTGACTCTTCTGATGGTGACCTCATGTTTTCTGTGAGGCAGAATAAGGTACTGTTATAACAGGTCAACAAACATTTACATGGTTGGCTCTTTGCTATTGTACCTTCCCACAGAATAATTGCAAAAAACCCCACCCAAACCACCCCCCCTCCCCTGAACAGTTCTCATATCCAGTAAACTGAGGTCCAATTCAGTATTTGATGTTTGAAGAGAGTGTAGAAGGGGATACATATTACTACTGTATGAAGGTACCTTTCAGTTTTGTCACAGAAATACACAGTGATGAACTGGACAGTAAGATCTATTCTACTTTAAAAGTAAATAATTTTAAATTTCTTAACTCATGCCATCCAGTGAAAAGATTTATCTGAAACCTGCCTGAAGGCAAACAAAAGAAGAAACACAAAACACACTGAACTACTGCATGACTGTCTTTACAAGTTCTGTGTGCCTCATAATAAATCTGGATATTGGTGCACACCACTATGACCTTTAAACCATCAAAAGCATCTAGTTAAGGATAATCTTAGGCCTTTCAACTATTTTTGTTTAGTGAAAAAGGACCATTCATTTTTCAGTACAACAATACAAATTCTATTTCCCAGTCAGTTTGTGAAATTTTAGGCATGTAAACCAAAGCCTAAAAAGATATACAAAGTCTGCAAGTCTATTTAGGCACTACCTTCAAAAACAGTCACTGGAAAATTCCCTGTATTACACACCAGGACAGGAACAGATCTGAGCGAAATTTTAAGTAATGACATTTGACAACATTAAAAAAGTACAGTAGAAGAAAGAACATTTGTTCACTTCCTCCAGTTTTAATCTGAAGTTTTGAATTATTTAAGGTGAAGAATACCCAATGCAGAAAAGACAGATAATGTTGGTTTGAATTAGTAAGTACTACCTTGAAAAAAATTGAGTACAGTACACACAAAAACACTTCTGGAGGGAAGGGAGAAGAGTTCTTTGATACTTTCAATTACAATATAGCTCTCTGGATTAAACTTTTCCCCCCATCTCCCTATTTCACCCCTCTCCCCCAGAAAAAGAAGGTTTTTTAATGACAAAGGAGACACTTTTACTACTTCATTATTTGCCATGTTGTTGTCTTAGAGCAACTAAAACGGAAGTAAAGTGAATTTTGTCAAACTATAAAAAGGTGTATACTTAATGCATTATTCCTGCTTTTATTTCTTCATTATTTGAAGCTGAAAGAAGTTAAAACCAGTTCTGACAGAGAAACCCAGTTACTCCAACAACCACAGTAAACGTTAAGCTTCTCACTCCTTTCTTAGGTGTTTACAATTCAAGAAGCAAAAGTAACCAGTCCTTACTCAGTAAAGTAGGTTCCATACAAAGTTTCTGATCATGGAATCTGTTGCAAACTTTCATTTTGAATTGATTTCATGGAACAACTCTAAATGGAAATCCCACTGACAACTCTCCATTCACAAGAAGTATTTGCAACGTAAATCAGAAGTCAAGCAATGAAGAAAACTCAGCAATGTATTTTGGACTGGAGTGGTAGCATTTTCAGGTTGACACAGACTTCTTGTACTAGCTTTGGTCAAGTTTTTAACTTCCAATTTCAAACACACACAGTGTTGCAGTACCTGAAAGGAAGACTGCACACTGGAGAAGAAATGGTTCTCTAAAAAACTGCCCATCTGAGACAATCCCAAACGGTTTCCTAGTACTAACTCTACGTAATATCTGAGGGATTTTTTATTTATTTATTGTTGGGTTTTTAATTTGTGACTCTGTGGCCTTTGGTAATAGAGATGGACAGAAGACAAAAACAGAGAAAAGACAGAGGATGTGCTCCCAGCATACTGCTCAGGCCTGTTTAAGATCAAATGAGTAATACCCAAAAATGCCTCTGGATCTCCTTCCCTCTTCTTAAACGAAGCTTTGAAGAAAAGTTTTTCCATTACAGGCATCTATCTTTGGCATGAATTGCCTGCATTTCCCCTAGAAATATCTTAAGATGGTCTATCAATTTCCAAACAGATGTAACAGGCAGAAGTCTCAAGAGATGAGGTTCCTATCAGCTCCGTCAGGTGGTAGAGTGGGCACAGTTTGTGCCCCAGTAGCAGTTTCAAGAATGCTGAGGAGAAAACAGAACCACAAACTTGACCAGTAGGAGTTTCATAGGAATCATCACAGAGTAAAAGAAATGCAACCACTTAGGAAATCAGGCCTTATTATGTCCCGTGCAGGTTTTTTTCCTTCTCTTCAACCCCTCCTCATGAATTCTCTAAACATATGCGGGAAAAGTATTACAAGAAATGTAGCTTCTATCAACAGTACTTACTCTTGTTACAAAACTTTGGTTAGAATACAGAAATATGGGCTTTGACTGACAGGGCTTTAGCACTAGATTAACACACCCTCAATGTAGGTGTCTACCTGAACGCAAAGTCCTATTACAGGATACAAAGATTTAGGTGTCAGTGTATGGCCTGATCAGGGAACAATCATCCTCTTGGTTTTCACCTCAGGATGAGACAAATCCTCCCCTGGTTTGCAAAGACTATAACAAAAACTGAGACACACACTTGCACTTGCAAACCAACACATATATTTAGGTGTTTTACTACTGATCTGGATGCCACCTACAGTCATTTTTTTCAGATAGGAATATTTGAAAACAGAGTTATCCACAAACAGCAGATTACTTCTGCCATATGACTAAGTCTCTTCATATTCATCTTTGGTTCAACCAAAGTAAAATGCTGATTGCAAAACTAAGTTTCCTTTGCACACACTATCCTAATTATTTATGCAACTCTCCTGATAGCATATTTTAACTGCTCCATCATACACTGTTACTTGGACTTGGCATTTTATTTAAAAGATAGCTTGGAAATAACAAAATTTGTGATTTGCATTCAAAAGAATGTTTAGTGACAGAATTGTCATAAACTGAGACTAGCACCACATAATGTAATTAAGCATCAGTTGATAGTTGGCATATAAACTATCCAATAACAAGACAGGACAAGCAGGCTGGTGTACCTGAAGCAAGAGACAGAATGGTAACCACAAGGGTAGCATTGCCTAAATCAATGATGAAACCAAAACAAAGGAGAAAGGACCATTGACGCAGATTTAACATATGTGATTACAAAAAACCATAAGAAATACATCCCAGGGTTTCCATGGCCAGGATTACTCTGAGACCACTCTCTATGCTTTCTGGTAAGTCACAATAACATTGGAACAAGGTACGCAGGAAAACGGTGGAATCACTACTTCTGGAAGCAAACAAAAGTGTCTGGATGTGGCACCTGGGGACGTGGTTTAGTGGTGAACATGGCAGTGCTGGGTTAACAGTTATACTTGAGTCTGACACAGAGCTCTTTTCCAACCTTAATGATTCTGTGATTGTGAGACATGCCTGAAAACTGCAAAGAAGGCAACCACCATGCCCATGTTGGAGTGTGCAGGGAGCTCTGGGACAGCCAGCCTCAGTTCACAGAAAGTTATCAAACAAAATCACCCCCAAAGTTGTACTCAAGCACATGAAACAGCCATAACTTGCCAGCAATGTCTTTCAAGGATAACTGTTGGGCAACAATGTTCAATGTCTTCATTGAACACCTACACAATGGGACAGGAGGCCCTCTCAGCAGGTTTGTGAATAATATCAAGGGAGGAAGACACACCAACTGAAACACTGGAGGGCAGGGCTGCTATCCAAATAGGCAATAGCTGGAAAAACAGGAACTAAATGAAAGCCCAAGGCAAATGGAAAGTTCTTGCACTCAGAGCTCAGTAACCCCATGTAGCAAGATGGGCTGGGGGCTCAAAGGCTAAGAAGTGGCTTTCCAAAAAACACACTAGTGATTAACAAGCTGGAAATGAGTCAGTAGGGTGCCCTTGCAACCATCAAGCCCATGTGTATACAAGACTGCATAAGAAGGAGTAGCCAGCAAGTTTTGGGATGTGATTATCTTCTCCTGTTTGGTATTGGAAAGACTGGAGTACTGTGTCCACTTTTGGACTCCTCATACAAGCACAACACCAATATACTGGAGGGACTCAGCTAGATGATATGGACCTGAAGCATGTGATGTACATCCAAAGGACAAGGAAAAACAGTCAAAAGTTGCAATGAAGGTAATTTCAATTACAAAGGTTTCCCCACATGCACACTGAGGATTATTAAATAATGAAAGAAATTGCACAGAGAGGCTGTGGAATCTCCAACTGGAAAATGCTTTCAGCAACCTGACCTACTTTGCCCTTTTTGAGAAAGGAGCTGGACTATAGCTTAGGGATAATGTACAGAAGTTGGATGTATGTAAATTCCTGAGACTGAACTTAGGTACACCTTAAATTGCCAAAATAATTGGTTGATCCAATTGCAAGGCTGCTGCTTATCAAAAATCACTGTAAATCAGGGGAGATCTTATTGCTAGGAAGAAAAAAAAAAGGCGAGCAAAAAAAAGTATCTAAAATTACAGCCATTTTCCATCAAAAAAAGTAAGAAGGAGCACCCAAGGCACTGTAGGCTGATCTGGCTCAGCTGAGTCCACAGAAATATCACAGGAGTATGTATTCTGTATGTTCTTCTAATCATACAAAAAGGTAATTCTTGAATAAGAGACCAATTTGCCAATGGTAAATCGTGTTCAAGCAATACAGTTGCTTCAGTGATAAAATACTTGGCTACAAGAATGAAAGAAAATACGTAGATGTAATGCACATTGTCCATTAAGAATTTTGGCACCATCTCCCACTGCATTCTCCTTTCTGGGCCTAGGAAATGCAGGCTCAATAAACTGACTTGCATAGTTTGAAAACTAACCGAGTAAGCTGAAAAGACAGTCAGCTACTGGTTGTCAGCTGAATGTCAAGTAATCTTGGGTCAGTACTGGAGCCTAAAAAGCCCAACGTTTTCATCAGGAACCTGGATGGTGAGACATAAAGAACAATGCTAAATCATCTGGAATGGTGGAGACAGCTGGAGTAGGGCTTCAGTTCAGAGGGTTGTTTCCTTGAGAACCTTAAGGACTGGGATAACAGATCCCTTATGAAGCTCAACAGTAGAAAGCACAGAGATCTGCCCCCAGAGCAGCCACGCTTCAGAAGCAGCTCAGAAGTAACTGGCTGAGCAACAGCCTTGCTGGGAAAGATGTTTGTCATGATGGATGACAAACAAAGGCAACAATGCACACAGCAAGGCAAACTATGTATCAGATTGAAATTTCAAAAGCAAAGCCAGTAGTTGCATGGACGTTACTCTTCCCTTCTATTCAACAGGTAATGAGGACATACCTGCAACACTGAGCTCACCTGTGTTCACCCCACCAGGTTAAGAACACAGGGAAACTTCGGATGGTCAAGTAAATTTCCAGGCCAGAGGTTTAAGGAAAAGCTTTATGAATTGTCCTTTTTCAGTCTGCCAAGATCTAATCAAACAGCAACCTAGAGCCATTTGAAAGAGACCTGCAAAAGCAGCACAGCCCAACTTTGCCTTGCAATGGCAGATGGTAAAACAAGAGGCAACAGCCACAAGTTGTGTCTTAACAGTTCAATGTACCATAAAAAAATGGTTGCTAAGGAGGCAATAGAAGATTGCTAGGAAGGCGGCAGAACCTCTGTTGTTGGAGGTTGTTAAGACTCAGCTGGACAAAACAGTAATTTTCATCTGAAGGATGGACTAAATTTTCTACAGAGTTTTCTAGAAATCAACAGTGTACAAACCTTATGGTCCTAAAACATCAGAAAGAATAAAGCGTGTGAGGTACAACAAGGATCTCAGCCAATTCTTCTAGTACCTGAGCAAATGCAGAGTTTCATGCATACAGTACATGACAATAATTAAGTATATAGGTCAGAGAAAAGGAATCTAAACTAGCCTAGTCCTCCAAAAACATAGGAAACTGAAGCAGATGTACTCTGAGGATTGTACCACTTAAATAAAAAAAAGAAATCCTGCCTTAACAGATGATCTTACATGATTGAATTCAACATCACAATGGAAAAGAATAACTGGAAAAATAGTGAGATTCCTTCAGCTGCCTGCTATGCTAAGGCTCTGACAATTTCTGCAACAATATCCCCAGAAGAGAACCCTCCAGATCTGATGTACGCTCCTTGATTTGCAGACTGGAACTTAGATGCTTATAGCTGAGACCTAGAAACAGAAGGGACAGACTGACTGACCTGGTAAAAAAACTGCAAAGAGGAACATGGGAAGGGGGGGACAACATGATGTGTCAGATGAGGGGCGACAAGACACAGGATGCCTCGCTCTCATCAAGGATTTATTCGGACAAACTACAAACAATGGATGCCAGGTTGTCTAAGGGAAAACAACAAATACAGGCCAAAGACTTTTCAACCTGTTGTGACGCTACTCACAAATCTTCACTAATTCTGTATAAGTAAAGCAGCAGCAGCAGCCAGTAGCACATAAAAATGAAACATTTCTTCATTGTACTTTGCAGTACAATTCTCTGTCAAAGTTATATACTAATTCCTTTTGCACTAGCTCTGAATTATGTCAGGTGTTATTTGTAAAAATGAGCAAAGCTAAAAAGTTAACATCTCAAACGAAGCAATGTAGTTATACAATAGAACCCAATAAACCTCAAACATGTCTACATGGGGCAGTTTAAAGCAGCAGACTGCTTTTCTCTAGAACAAGTGAAGTAATTAGACAGCCTTGGTTTTAGGGATCGCTGGATACCTAGCAATCCGATGTCTTTGTTTGTTTTGTTCCTGTATCATCCACATGCCCCTCCCTCAAGCAGTAAAACAGCTGAAGGAATTTCACTGATGACTGTGCAAAAATATCAGTGAAACGTGGAAATGGGGTATAGCTTACTGAAACTTTGGGCTGCAGTGATAAAAAGCTTAAGTGCAGAATGAAAACGGGAACCAGTTTTCATTTCTGCACCTTATTCAGAGACAATATACAGGGGACTCTGCACAGACCTAAGGAGAGAGAAACCTAGTTTTAAGAACTGCACCTACCTGCAAGGCCTTTGTATCATCATAAAATTTGCATTTTATTACCACTAATAACCTTGTAGCAATGATCAAGGAAGTGCATACTGTCCTCCTAGAAGGGGAGCAGGGAAAATGATTTCTGGGTATCAGTTTTGTACAGGACAAGTGGTCCCTTGTCAGTGCCAAACATGGAACCAGTTACTGAGACAGCTTTTCAGTAAAGCAGCATAGGACTCACAAATAAAAAAACTGTTAGCTTGGGAAGGCCCATTTGTGGATTCAAACCAAGGATAGATGGATCCTCCACCAACCTTATTCCAACATGGTGCTTTGGTCTGATATGAACAATTTCAAAGGAGTTTTGGGGGTAAGGAATCATGAAATCAGAAAATATGTTCAGATTACACAATCACGTCTACATTGGTCTGGTACAAAATTATTCAACAGAGAGGGTGATTAAAACCCTGGGGTAATGGATTAGGAAGGTACACCATAACTTTTAACCAATATTTATATCTCACTGACACTTTTGGATTTAAGAAGTTCGGCATGTACTAATGACTACAAAAAAAATGGAGTTCTTGTAAATTATCATAATAGAACTATTACAGCACTCAGTCTCGATTTCCACACTACTCTCAAGAGGATGAAACAGCAAATGAAAGACTGCCATGGGGATCAGGTGCAATGGCAACCTCAATGAAAGCAGTCTGAAAGCATCAGCTGTTGGTCTACAGCACTCAACAGCCAACATCTGATGTTTCACTGCAGTTCTGGCATCAAGGCACTAAGTTTGATGTCTGGTCTCTCTTTCTCCTTTGGTAATCACAGACCTCAGTTTAACAAAGGTCTCAAAACCCCAGTTATGTTTCTCCAGTGGTCAAAGAGCACAGTCCATGCCCTTTTGTTACCAGGTAGATCAAAGTTCCTCCATTTGCCATTGTAATTTGACACTGAACTAGAAACATGGAGCACTGGAGTCAGAACAAAAATAAGCAAATCCTGAGAAGTCACCCTGGTGTGGCTGAGGGTCCCTGAGGCTTCATACAACACCAGCAACTATAAATGTATCCAAAGAACAAAGATATGACATTCTAAAAGCAGAATATGTTTTATCAAACACATTTCAGACTACAGTGGAAGAGGTCCTACACATAAGGTCCTGAATCATACCCAGATGGTCACTTTTACTTTCTCAAAAGAGCTAAAGCATCTCAAACTGGTTGTGAACTGTTCAGAGCTACCAACATGAAAATTACCCCAAAAGAGTTCAAGTTTGTCTTGGTTTGTTTTTTTCTTCAAGTAACTTCATAACCATAATTAGGTTGGGAACCCCATGGATTACAAGAAAGTGGTAGATATGCTCCCAGGAAATTCCCAATTTCCCAGTCAATATGCAGACCTGATGATAAAACGAAGAATGTCCATGACCTAAAAAAGAAATTAGCATGCGAGTTGTTGCTTAAAGAAAAAAAATGAACTCAAGGAAGTAATGACAGTTTCATTTGCATGAAAGCAAATAAGATGGTTTAATTTGGTGTAATATGAGGCATTTTCCAGAACAGAAAGTGGGATTTTGGGAAACCTTTTAGTGACAAAGGAAAAAAAAGTTGTTCATTTGCACATAGAATTGAGATCTACTGGAGAAATCAAGTAACTTTCAAGGACAGCTTTCCCTCCAAATACTGCTTTAAAGTATTGGATGCAGAGAAAAAACTTGGGGATTTTAAAACTGAAACCTCACAGAGGGATAAACAGAAGGTGGTGAGTAGAATAACATGTGGGTATAATAAATATACTTTAAGTATATGTTCTGAGATTAAACTGCAATGCTAGCAAAACCTTGGTCAAATAAAGACAGAATATCTATGTGAAAGAATCTAAAAAGTTGCTGCTGAAGTACAATGTCTATGTGGTAAGAAAGGTTTCCCGGAGAGAAAAACTATGCCAGGTCTCTTCTGATCAACAAATTTCAAAGGCACAGCAGACTCATGTCAAGAGAATCTTGTAAATAAACTTTCCCAGCTGCCTGCTACATTAGAAAGTCAAAGGCAGATAAATCAGTTTGGAAATCTAAATCAGTTAGCATGAGAAAATTGTCACAAATACAATAAAGTTTGCAAAGTATGCAATTTGTTTATTTATGTTGAACATCAGTACTTTGGGAGCCACTGGGCAAAACTGAAATGTAACACCATGATTACAGACTGGGTTAAAATCTGGCTGAAGTTAGAGGTGGGAATGTTATACTTCTCAAACAAGAATCCATCATGCTTAAGTTTGGATACAGAGA
Organism: Corapipo altera; assembly: GCF_003945725.1. Classification (NCBI taxonomy): domain Eukaryota; kingdom Metazoa; phylum Chordata; class Aves; order Passeriformes; family Pipridae; genus Corapipo; species Corapipo altera. The sequence continues at coordinate 14,464,502 of NW_020884883.1, forward strand.
AAAGTAACATTAGTGGCCTTCAGATTTCAGCACATATCAACACACAAAACAGAGCACGTTCAAAAGTTACATGAATTATGGGGGAAGACACGGCCTTTTTGCTTCAAAGGAGAGAGAGAAATATCAAAATATATTGCAAAAAAAAAAAAGTGAAGGAACAGGTAATCAAGGACACACAGGAGAAGAAATTGAAAATAGTATTGAGAGAGAGGAACATACACATGCAAATAGGTTTGCTTGTGGTCTAAGGTTTTGGACCAAATGCTTGCTCACAAAACAAAGATGATGCTTCTTTGCCATTTGGTTCCTATTATCTCTAGGGAAAATGAGAATTTTGCAACTTTTCTAAAGAAAAAAAGGCAAAGAATTATTTGGCTTTGCAACCATATGTTCTATACTCTTATTTTTTTTTCAACTACAAAAAAAACTACAAGCCCCACATTTCTGTTGGACAGTTGTGTAAGTCATACAGGTAATCTGGACAACATTCAATGAAAAACAAAAATGCAATAATTTTAGGTAATGACAACCTATATATTCACTTAAACCACAGCATTCAGAAGTTAAGCACTTGAAGAAACTTCCATCTTTCAGCAGCAGCAATAACAGACAAAAGCAGTAAAAAGCAATTGCTATTTCATCTTACGTTCAATAACTCTTTTTCCACCTCCTATCAGAATAAGATTCACTGCTCCATGGAGAGCACTCTTTTTTCTTGTTAAGCAATGCAAAGTTCAAAGAGCATAATGGATACTAATAAGAGGCAGGAATCAAATAAAAAAATAAATCAAAAAACATACACCAGTACAATCAGCATCATGTTGCCCTTGATTTGGCTTCCCCCATCCTCTCCTGTACTGCTCAGTATAAATCTCTCTATAGAACTAACTCTTATTTCTTTGTTTCTTCAATTTTTTCATGTTAGTTATTCTCCTTTAACCTAAAACATGCTTTGAATTCAAAACACTTTTTTCTTCTCAGTTTATCATTTCAATAATTTTATATTTTCATGCGTTCTTACATCAACTGTGTATCCCACCTTCAACTTAGCTCTCCAGCTGTTGCCCGTTTTCATGCTTTCTAACAAGGACATAAAAGAATTAGTCAAAATCCCACCTACTCACAGTAGACCAACCTACTAGTCACAACAGCATTCTCCAGTAATCTCTCAACCTGTGTTACCACCTCCTCCTTACATTTACTGCAGCAGCTGTACATTCTGATATTAATTTACCCACCTAAACAGGTCAGGAAGGCACTGTGAGCAGAGACATGGGAACAAACAGAAACAGACTGTAGGCAGCTCTGTGCAAAGGACAAAGGAAATCAAGCAAGAGAACCAATGAACAGGAGACATGAATAAACACAGGTAGCATTAGATGCCTTTCTGAGTCACTACAGCAATGTAACTGTCTGTACTACCAATATGAGGCCTGGAATCTAAGTCCTTCCCAGTAAGAACCAGTGGTGATGTTCCTCATTCTGCTGATCAGGGGGACAGGACAGGGAGTTGAACAGGCTGGACACAGTGGTGCTGTAGCCAAAAGGTTTCTCTTAAAACCAGTGTTGCAGGAAGGCCAGTGCCAGTGCTCTGACATATAGACCTACAGTTCTGGTCACAAGAGTATCCAAGCCATTTTGGGAACACTCCAGTGTGCTCCTCACAACACCAGTAACTCTGGTAATTACTCTATTACAGCATTTTGCACAAGGTCCCAGCTCTTCCCATCAAGACAAAGCCTGACGAACACATGACTACGTATGAATACATACATGAACAAAGCCTGTGCTCACCACAGGTGCAAATGAGAATCCAGTTATAATCTGATACTCATTTTATTTCCAATTGGTGCTACAATTTCTTTCAGGAGGTAAAATTTGAGCAGCCAGACTTCCACAGAAAGTTTGTATCACTAAATATTCCTTAAAAAAAAAAAAATCAAAAAATTTGAGTAAAGAATCGGTCAAAACAAAGGACAGTGGGAATGGGATCTAAACAGAAGCAGGAGATGAGATGGAAAAAGGAAAAAACCAAATGAACACCATGGTTCCTGGTAGCAGAAGAAGGAAGCAAGGACACTGAGGAAAGAAATAAGGATACTGATGAAAGAAACCCTGCCAAACTTGAAGTTGGAGCATCACTGGTTAGAGTTGTTCTGGCACATCAGGATTACCTAACATACGGTAACAGGGCACTTACCACACAGTGCACAGCTGTGTGGGTGGTTGTGCAATTCCAGCTAGATAAACAAACAGTTCTCTCATTCATTTCACTACTGACTAGGTACTCAGGCTGGTATTCATGAGAAAAGTCAGATTTGTTTCCATCTTAATTCTCCATTAAGCTCAGACCTTTCATAATACATTTTTTTTCCTATTATGAATATTCTTTCGTCAGAATAATTTACTTCTCTTAGTATAACCTGTTCACAAGCCTTACCAGACATCTAAATGTCGTCACTCTAGGTGTAAGCAGGAATCCAATTCTGTCAAACATTTCACTGAAAATTCACAGTGTTACACTGTAGTTTGTCAAGAGCAGAAAAAACATACTTATATTGCTATTAGGAGCATGCCTGATTTAAATAAGAGAAAACTACCTCTCCTTCATATCCTGTAAACATGTTTTGTGTACAAACGCATGCACAGCACCACTAAAGCTGAAACCTTGAAATTCTGCTTCTAATATTTGGTAAAAATAACCTAGACATTATTCAAAATGGGGATCATCCCTTTTTCCAGAAAAGGTGCCTTAATTATAATAAATCACAATAATAGAAAAAACAGTGTAATTTAAAAGAAATCAGAGCTATCAATAAAAAAAAAAAATAGTGAGAAGAGTGCAATTAGGAAGCTTTAGAGTAAATCTTGTCAAATTTACTGGTAAGTGCTTTGGCTTGGCAGTCATATTGGTAATTTTGTTTTACCATTACCAACACACAATTTATTGTAATTGCTTTGGTGAATCAAATGATGCAGATAAATAGGTAATGACCCATCAGTGTCTACTCTAACTTAAAAAGTAGGAAATACTAAACAGAAGTAGCAGAAAGCATATTGAAAACCAACGGAGGTGCCCCCTGAGTTAGTGGATATTTGACCCACTTGAGGCTGGATGTTGGGAAAAGTAGAGTTCCACAGTGGTCAAAGGCAAGGATGAGTTGATGGATAAATTCACTATGGATCTTAAAGACCTCAATACATCTGTTCCAGAAAGTTCCTGGGCTGCAGTTTGTTGAAAGCTGAGAGGATATTTACAAAGTGGAACTAGGTGAAGTATACTTGCCTTTTTCACAGGCATCTGCTTAGGACATTGTCAAAGACTCTCGAAAAAAATCACTGACTTCAATTGCTTTTACACAATTCTTGTAGTAATTCCATGATGAAAAATATTCTCAGTGCTGTCGCTTACCCAGTTCTGTAAACGTGTGACCACTTCCCTCAGTGACATCATATAAGCAAGTGCCACAAGAAAATAGGTAACTGCAATAATCCCAACTAATAATTGAATTCTTCTAGTCTCTGAGACACAAAGACTACAGGTTCATATCCAGATTCTGTCACAGGCCCATGCAGATGGATTCTCACATTTAACTGGACATCACAAAGTCCCAGAGGGCCAGGAGTATACAACACCTTAAAAAATAAGCATCTGCATCATCCAAGCCATTGAAGTCTTCTCATGATAAGGCTTTATCATTATACTTTAGTTGCAGGAAAAGAAGCTGTCTCGTCATTTTTGCAACACAACAAAAAACATACCGGTAAGAAAGCTCCCGACAACTGTCACGTCTCAACAGCACTTGATCATTAGCTTAATTTCTTTAACAACACATTTCCATACCAGCATTTACACTGCTTCCCTGAACCTGCTGCTCACCTCCTGTCTGGCACAGGTGTTTCTCCTCTTCTGTAATAAACGCAGGCTTGAAGGCAGGTGCTAACAGCGGTGATGCTCTGGGACGAGTCCTGAGAGCCACCCTGACAGACAGCGGGTTCCTGAAGGGCGTACGCGCCTGCCAGCCTCGCTGCTTTTCCAAACCAACAGCTCCTCTACTAAAAGACGCTTCTTTCCATCTAAAAAATCTCATCTCACTTCTAACTCCTAAAAATTTATAACCTTATTTTTCTCTTTTCCTACTTACAGGCCCTTCAGGTCATAGACTTTTCCTTCATTTCTTGTTTTATAACCTGTCACTTAGATAACAAGTACCAGTCAGGCTCCGACAGATGCTTCACAGAAACACGTGCTGACATCCAGAAAAAAACCCTACAAGCAGCATCACCTCAGTTATTTTCTGGAAAAGGAAACACCGCTTAAGGACTCGTTTCCTGAAGTCTCCTCCCAATCCATGACAAAACAAGTCAAGGGAGCACGTACGAAGCTTTGCTTACTGCCCGGGGTGTGTTACTCCATCCTCAACCGCACGGCTGGAGATCACCAGCGTTATTTGGCGGAACAGGGCTCTACAGACCTGACACCCGACACAGAAGGGATGGGGGCATCTCCCTACCGGGCGAGGCTCCGGGTCAGCCCCGTGCAGCGGCGCGGGGTGACCGGCTGACCGGCCGCCGGCTCGGGGAAGCTCTGGGAGCCGGCACAGGGGCAGGGGACGGCAGGGCCGAGCCCTGCGACACGTACCTTCCCCGTCCGCAGGCACTCGGCACGGCGGCGGCGGCCGGCGCTGTCTCTGCCGAGGCCGGGCGGAAGCAGCCGGCGAGGAGGGGCGGGGGCGGCGGGGCCGCTCCTTCCGCCGGGGCCGCGCGGGAGCGCCGAGGGCGGGCCCGACCCGCCTCTCGCTGCTCCGTGAGGGCAGTGGCTGCGACCCCCGTCAGGGAAGGGGAAGCTCTTCCCTCCTCAGGCCTGGTGCTACGCGTTACCCGTTATCCGCTTGGGAACGGCGGGACCACGAGCGAAGATCCCCCGGGACGCACGTCTTGACCGGGGGAAGGGGGGTGAGGGGTTGGGGGGGGTCCTTCAGCCTGTCATTCACGCTTGCCCAAACCTCGCAGTTTCTTTGGGAATTCTGGCAAAGAAAAAAAAAAAAGATACTTTTGGAAGAGCAAAATAAGCTGGGCTTCCTAAGAAATGGCATCATCCATTCATATTCATCCCTCAACGTGTTTGAAGGATAGAATCACAGAATCATGGAATGATCAAGGTTGGGAGAGACCTCCAAGATCATCCAGGCCAAACGTCAGCTCAACCACTGGAACCCTTGAACCACTGAACCGCATCACTCAGCACCAGATCCAGATGCCTCTTACACAGCTCCAGGGGTGGTGACTCCACCACCTCCCTAGGCAACCTATTCCAGTGCCTGAACACACTACCAGTGAACGTTTTTTTTTCTAATATCTAATCCGAATCTCCTCTCTCTCAGATAAAGGTCATTTCCTCTTGTCCTCTTTCTGAAGGTGGTGAGAGACCACTCCCACCTCATCACAACCTCCTGTCAGGTAGTTGTGGAATGCAATAATATCTCCCAGAACCTTCTTGAGACTAAACCCAGCTCCTTCAGCCAAACCTCAAAGGTTTCTAGACCTTTCTCGAGCCTCGTTGCCCTTCTCTGGACACACTTGTGAGGCCTTGGAGTCACAACAGATGCTTTATGAAATGTTGGTTCCTTGCGTGGTCAAAATCAAGGCTTAGTCAAAAATCAAGACTTAGTGGACATTTGGAAATGAATGCCATGATTCTCACTCTTGTGTGATGGTGATGTGCTCCCTGCTTTTCTGGAGTCTGGAGGTTCAGAAATTCTCACCTCTTAGAGAGGGTACAGTAAAACTACATAAGATCTAGAATGTGTACCAAAGTTTTTCACAGATGTGAAATTCTTCCACATAGGGAGCACTAAATAAAATAGAAGTTGGAAGACAAGCTGATGAGAGAAAGAGCTTGGGGAAATAATGACAGTAGTTTGTGAAAACAAGTTGAATGGGCAGTGATTCCTCGTTGCAATTTCTAATGCAAAAACTGTGGTAAAAAAAATTAAGCTCATAGGCAGAAGTTTCAAAACAAAAAGTACTTTAATGTAGTCTTAAACTTCATTGGAAATGTCACAGATTCCTAAAATTTCACAGGAATTTGCAAAAAGATAAGGCAGGTTTATGAGAAGGAAATCCATCAGGGATTATTAAACATGAGAATACTGCTTAGTAGGCTAAAAGTAAAGGAAGCCCTGAGAGCTGTCATTCGTCTGGAGATTGTAGCAGGGAAGTAGCCCAATGTGCTTGCCTTTTTCTTGTCACAACTGTTGGATACTGCCAAAGACGGAATGGACTGTTAGCTTGATCTAATACAGTTTCCATGTTCCTATTTGCAACAACATTCACATCAAGTCCTGTAAGTCATTTGTTATTCCAGAACTCAGTTTGTCTAATGTACATTTAATATATCGAAGAATCATCTAGGTGCTTGACCCACTGTTGATCAGACTACAACATTTTATTAAACTCTTTATGAAATTTGATTGTCAGCAGCAGGTAAGCTCATGGGTGAAATTAAAATAATGACTGTGTGTATTTAATTTGATATGAAGTTCGTAAGTTCCCATAGTGAAGTCACAGAAAATACTCTTTTTCACTTTGTAGAAGAGGTACTTTACCCTGGTCTGTGGGCAAAAGGAAACTTCAGTAGGAAAAGGTCATTGTTCCACATCTCCGTGGAAAAAAATTAACTTGACACAGTGTGGGTTGTCTCATTGTGCCCTTTTGTGTCGGTACATGTGGATACTGTGATACTCCTTTGAGTTTGTTCCTAGCATAAATGGCAGCAATAGTGTTTTAGTATGTATTATAAGACTAAAAAAGCCAACTGCAATCTTTTGGAAATGGAAGTTGCTTGGAGATCGTATATTTTAGGTATATATAGTATTGCTCTCATGTGATTCTTTTTTTAAATTATCAAATCAGAGTACAGCAAACACGAAACTTTGAGCATGGGAATGGTCTAATATAGAGCACTGGTCCCAGAGTTTCTGGACATGCATAAGCTTTGCTTAAACAAACGGCACCCTAGAAAACAGTGAGCTTAAGGTGGCTTACGCGCATAAAAATTTTGCTGTATCAGGGTGAAATAGAATAAGTACGTTTAAGTGCCAGTTTAATTCGGGGATAGGTAAAAAGTAGAATTTATGTTATGAAGCTTGGAGTAGCGCTTTATAAGGTCAGATTTTCACGAGTATTTTGCATTACTTCCCTGGTTACGTTTTTACTGCTACATAAAACAGGACCAGTGAGTGTCCTTCAAAGCTGTCCTAGCAGCCTTTGCACTCTCACTCGTCACGTACTCTCACACTGCATACAATCTAGGTTTTGTGAAATGGAGAAATCACAGTGGATTTTGCAATAGTCTTTACATTTTTCAGGCACTTATAAATGAAAAACCTCTACACAATATAACAATTTTGTCTAATGGCCACAGTGGTACCACCCGTGTCCAAAAGAAGACTCGGGCCAAGTACTAACAAGTGTAGATGTGGTCAGGCTGTGGCCCCTTGGCTGGTTAAGTGTCCCTGGTGTTGTTTCATTTAACTGCAGGGTCAGGGCCTCTGACAAGGCCCAGCTAGGAATGTTTTATATAGCCAGGTACCAGGCCTTGAGGAGTATTGGTGTTGAAACAAACAAGCCTGGAATATTTTTGCTGGCATCAAATGAGAGGCACAACGGCATTCAAACAGCTTTGAGAAGTTTAGTTGGTAGTATCTCCAAGCACCAAATAAATCTGCAGGAGATAGGTTCTTCTGGCCAGGGCCCTGGAGGCCATCTGCTGTGGACTTGTTTAGTAATGTAAATAATACAATAATTGCTATGACCTATATATTTAAGGCTATTTTCATAGTTCAGTTTAAAATACTTAATCCAAAGAAAGCACAATTAATGTCCAATCAAAATATAAAGCGCCCTTTACATGTCAGCAGTTACAGGATAGCAAATCCTGTCGAGGAACAGATGGAAGTGTCTTTGTTAGTGTTGCCCCACAGATGAGTGGAAATTAGTTTTCATGCAGCAGAGACAGAAAAAAGTGCATATGTATACAGAGTTCGCTGAAAGTGCGTAAATACATGAAAAAAAGTTGCTGGTAAAACTTCCTGAAGAGGCATTTGGTTCTTGAAAGTACCCACTAGTGTAAAATGTACTTGTAGTTAGCTGTTAATGCAGCTGTGTGTACTGGAACAACTCACACAGCAACTGCCTCATATTTAATAGCTGCAAACTGTAATATGAAATAAAACATTGAATTTCATGAAAGTAAATTCCGTTTATAAGTACATTTGAGAACTAGTAGAATAATTCGTTGTTTCTTCTTCCTCTTACCTTCCCCTGTTGCTGTCTAAAACTGACCATGAGAACTGTAAGTCGTGAGTCACACCAGTGTTTGGCCAGAGATTTTCTGATGTTTCAGAGGGTGCAGGCTTCAGCTCAGGTACAGAATTTAGTCTCTTGTAAAAAGTCAGCTCCAACCCTAACTATTGCCTAAACCCCATGGATCACATTTTTGCTTAGCCTTTGCAGAATAGTGTATTTTATTCTGAACTGCTATTCATGATTCCTCATATGTGGTTTCTGTTTAAACAATCACAGAACCATATACAGAGTTAGAGGGAGACAATGAAATACAAACCACTGGAAAGTGTTGAACATTCCAGACACTTTTCTACACTTTTTCATTCTTGTTATTGATGAGACCAACTACTTTACCCTGGAGGTCAATATGCAGCAAAAACCTGTTGTGATAATGTTTGTGTTTTGGTCCCTATGCAGATAGTAAATTAAAATTATTTCTACTTCAGCCATTTTAAAGATATTTAATTATTCTTCTTTACAACAGGTTTTGTATAAGTTTAGGTACACTAAATCCCCTAAAAAGTCATGTATATTGTGACTGTATCTTTGATAATAACACAATATTCTTCATATTCTAAAACTCTGTTGTTGGTGAAATAAAATCTGTGACTGACTTTTAATTTGCCTTATTTGTCTTATTTGTTTTAATAATGTCTTATAACTTTCACTTAATGTATGTCAGTATTACATGAAAAAAAGTTTTACATTTTCAAACCCTTGTTCTCCCCTCCCTGCTACCATTATATTGGTTCAGTACTTTTCAGGGTGACTTTGATTTTCTGTTTGCTTGTGTAATTTTGTAAAGAGATGTAGTTCCAAAACAAACATGAAGTTTAGACATCAAAAGAAAGAGAGGTCAACCTGTCTGCTCCTGAGTGTAGCACAAATGGGGAATAGAGTACATGGACAAGTGTAGGTACATAGATATAATTTTACTCTAGAAGTAAAGCATAGGACAGAAAAAACAAAATGCTTATTTTTCTGCTTTTCACCCACACTTTTAAATTTCACTTACAGATTCAGAGACTCACAGAAGAATGACATTGAAGGGACTCTGAAGATGGTCAAGACTGATCCCCCTGCTCAAAGCAGGGTCAGCTGTAGCAGGTTGCTCAGGGCTTTGTGACCGACTGAGTTTGAATCTCTCCAGGAGCAGAGACTCCACAGGTTTTCCGGGCAACCTCTTGCAGAGTTTGACCAGTCTCACCATAAAAAAGTTGGTTTGGGATATTTTAATTTTTTATTTTATTTCTTGTATTTCTGGTTGTGACCACTTCCTCTTATCATGTCACTGGCTCCAGCTTCTTTACTCCCCTACATCAGAGAGTTATACCTGTTGATAGGAGCTCCCTGAGATTTCTCCAGGTTAAACAGTCCCAGCTCTCACAGCCTTCCCTGGCATCTATCCCTCAGTCATCTCTATGGCCCTTTGTGAGACTTGCCCATGTAAGACCATGTCTCTCTTGCACTGGGAGCCCACGGCATTCCAGATGTGGCCTTACCACTGCTGTGTCAAAGACAGGGATCAATGCTGTTGACCTCTTAGCAATGCTTTTCCTAGCACAGCCTCAGGACACTGTTGGCCTTTCTTTGTTGCAAGGGTGCGTTACTGGCTTACAGTAAAATTGCTGTCCACCAGGACCCACAGGTCCTTCTCTGCAGAGCTGCTTTCCAGCAGATTGGTCCCCAGCATGCACGGGCACGTGGGATTATGTCTTTTCCTGGTGCAGTGATTCATATTTTTCATTGTGGAACTGTGTAACATTCCTCTGTGCCCACCTTTGCGACCCATCAAGGTTCCTTTGAATAGCAGCACCTCCACCCCACTCCTCCCAGTTTTGCTGAGGGTCTGCCCTGTTGTCCAGGTCATGAGTGCAGTGGTTGGACTGTGCTGGTTCCAGTATCAACCCCTGAGTGCACTGTTAGTGAGTGACCTTCAACTGAACTTGGTGCCACTGATCACAGGCCTTTGAACCCAGCAGTTGTTGATATTTTGCCATGGTTTCTGGCAGTTTCCCAATTTGGAGTCCATCAGATTTTCTCACATTTTGCATGAAAGTGGCTAGGATGGCTCATCCATTATTCTGTGATTAATTCTTCTGCCTTTTCATTTTACTTGTGTTTCTGACTTCACAGAACATTTTTTTTCCCCTGTACAGAAGACGGGAAGCTCATTCTGGTTGATTTCTATTTTCAGTCAGTTAGCAATAGTGGAGAAGCTTTTCCTGTGTGCCTCCCTCCAGAATGCTCCCTGGGCACAGACTTTGCAGAGAGTCTCCATTTCTGTAACATTACTCTATTTTTTCACTGCAAGCTTCTAAAAGATGGCAGACTTTCCTTTTGGCTTATAGACAGACACATCCCTCCAGTTTCTGTTTTTATCATTCGGGTCCAAGGCAGGTGCAGTTACTATGTAATTTGGGGAAAGGGAGGGGAGGACACCTGGGATTGTGGTCTTTGTTTGTTGCATTGCCATACTTACCTATTTAAAAATACAAAAATATGGCAATGATACAAATGTTAGCCTGTGGGTTGCTGCCACATGACAAAAAAGGAGGGTAGATTACATTTAAGGAGGAAATTATTAATGAGATTGATAAAACACTGGAGCAGGTTGCCCAAAGAGGTGGTGGATGCCCCATCCCTGGAAACATTTCAGGTCAGATTGGACAGGGCTCAGAGTAACCTGATATAGCTGAAGATGTCCCCGTAGATTGCATGCGAGTCGAACTAGATGACTTTTAAAAGTCCCTTCCAACCAAACTGCTCTATGATTCGATGATTCTATGACTGACAACAAACTCCCGTTAAGTTAAAAGGTATGGGGAAATAATAAAACCATCCAATTCCATTTCAGCATTACTCTGTAATGTTCTATGGCATTTTCCTTTACAGTCTTGGAGAACCTGTTGTTTTGGTTTTGGGGTTTTTTTTGGATTGTGTTTTTCTGGGGGGCTTAAATTTCAAGTAGTTGCTATTTCCAGTACAATTATTTTTGAATAGCACAGAAGTTGGGTTAGGCTGTTACCACAGCTACTGAGCTCTCAGCTGTTTTGCTGTTGTGGCCAGTTATGCTGTTCACTCTATTTGTAAGGTCGTTGGAAACTGGATTCAGGTGTCTAAATGTAACAATCCAGTGCTATTTGAGATGTCCTTGTTCCCCTAAGACATCTGCAAGGGTATGGCACAGATGAGGCAGGACCTGTAAGGCACTTTCTGGTCTGGCAGCTAGTGTCCAAACATCTCAGGACACAGCAGCACACACTAGGACATGTTGGCTTGGACTTTCCTGCATGTTTCTGCAACTGAATCCTATTCCAGCACTCAGCCATCCTTGACTGAATTCCAGTGAGCAGCACCACCTTATCAATTGAATTTAAAAAACCTCTAAAATTAACAACATTTTCAAATTTGCCAATAAATTCATTGAGTTACTGTGTCTGAAAGAGGGCAGAAGAAATGTATATGCATACTAACAGCTGTACATGTGGAATGTGATTGCATATGCCTGGGGTTGGGATCCTTGGGAAGACTATAAAAAGGTCTTTAATAAGACACACAAGACACGGACGCAAGACACGGGTGTGAAATAAAAAAGACTGTATTTACTTAAGAAAACAATCTGATTTACAAGCTGGGAAGGACATGCACTAGACTGTGTTTTAGAGAAGAAGCAGCATTTTCTTACATTTGATGTATTTTTAGAATGTAAACAGCCTTTGTTACAGAAGTGGCATTCTTGCACTGAGTTTGAAAGTGTTAACTAGCCTCAGCATAAATGTGCATTAAAGCTGCTCTTGTTACACATGAACTGGAGCTGGGGGCATTGTACTCATGTAAGTGCCGAACTTTCTCCACTGATTTCTGGGCAGGAGCCCTGTAATCCTCTGGGAAGGTGTTTTGACAGTCCGTTTCACTGCTGAAAGCTGTGCTGAAAGGAATTTCCTGCCTTAGATTTCAGAGGTCTATTGGAATTGCTTGCCTTACTGAGAGACTGACTCTTCAGCAGGCAGGAGGGAGGTGGCTATGGTAGGGCAAGGCTTGCTTCATGAAACTTGGCCTCGTTGCAGCTTCCAAGAAAAAGAATAGAAATTGGTCAGTTCTTTCTTCAGACTCAGAAGTCAGCAGCTTGAGCTTCGCATTTTTGAACCTTCTCCCTCCCTTTCTATTTCTCTTGTGCCGTCTGTATAATTTAAATAGAACAAGAGTGTTCAAGAATTTGTTATCAGCTTTTTTTAGGTCATATTTCTGAAGACCTCACAAGCATCACGCTGCCATTTGCCAAAAAATTAACATAAGATAAAGTGAAATTCCAGTATATGGCTGGAAGAAATCTGAGTGCAATGTGTAAATAATCAGATTTTCAGCTTCTGCCCTTTACTAAAGGTGTTTGTTACAACCAATTCTTTATTATTTTAATATCTCATGCCATTCTTTTGATCAACAAATTCTTCCTTTCTCAAATAAAATAGTAAAAAAATGTGTGATTTGCTAGAACATACTGGATTTAATATTAGATTTTTTTCATACGGCTTCATACTAATTAACATTGCAGTATCTCTGTTTTAAATGTTACATTGCTAAAAAGTGGTAAGGGAAATTAGAAGTTATAAAAATTAACACTTTTTTTGACTGCTGAAATTTAAATTCAATTGAATATAAACATTTAGAGATTTTTCCCCCTTGAAACTGAGACCGTAAGAAGACAACCAAATCTTTCACAATTTCAACTGTCTAGTTATAGATTTATTTTAAGCACAGATTGCTATTACTGATGAATCTTTTATATGTTTATCTTCACCATATCCCTGTAAATGTAGGAATTGCTGTTGTTTCTCCTTAGAAAACAAACACATCAGTTGCACTAGCTACTGAAACAATTTTAAAATCTAGCCTGACTAGAAGAACAGATTTTTATATAGGGCTGACCTCTTGCATGAGTTTTCAAAGATGTGTTTGAATTATTTGTGAAAATCAAAATTCTGTAACATTCCCAGATATAAAACAAAACTGAATTCACGTTATCATGAGTTAGTTAATTCTTCTGTCCAAACCAGTACAATGGTATGAAACAATTCCTTTCTGCTAGCACTGAGGAGAATTTCTCAGAATAAAATTTTCCCTGGTTTGGGAGACATATTATTGTGAATCTGAGAAGAGAGGCCACTGTTCCCAAGCTACCATGTTCTCTGGGTACTCAGGCCGAGTCTTTCTTGGCTACAGCTCTCTCTGATTTCTTTTTCTATCTTTCTTGTGTGGCAGATGATGAACCCCAGCAACTTATCCAGTCCCTTCTTTGTTCTGTTAACCCCTGTGCTGCCAGGTACCAATTGCAGGAGCAAATGGGTAGGATTTATGTGGGGTTTGTTAAAGCTGGCAGATACTGAGTATTAGCAAGTTTTGAATCAGCACCATGAGCCTCTGATTGCTTATGCTAAAATCTTCACTTCAGAACAGAACAGAAATCAGCAAAATAAGCTTTTAGATAGGTTTAGGGGATTCTTCTGTTTCAGAGGTTGCCTTTTCTTCCACTGCTTTTAAGAAAAATTTAATTAAGCTTGAATATTCTGGGTACCTTTTTTTTAAAGTGTAGTCTATGTTTATATTATTTGTCTAATAGTATTTGTATGAAGTGGCCACCACCTGCATTTAATTTATCTTGTGACATGTCTTTCCTGCCTTGATATAAAATTCTTCAGAACACAGAAGAAATGACTATTTTCTTCTTGGACTTTCCTGACTAGCTCCAGTTTGATTGTTGTGGGCCTCTTAGAGCCTAAACAGATAGCGTACACCCAGCACATGGGTTTTTAACTAATTACTAATATTCCTAGAGCACTTTGAAGAGAAAAAGTACAATACATGTGTTAATTATTATTAAGAACCTAGCTTTGAACATTGTGTTCTGATATGAAAAATGTTAGTGAGTCCTCACCAAATTGTAGCATTATAAATGTATTTCATTAAGAGATCATTAAGACATTAAAAGACATCATTATTAATCTATACATGATCTAAGCTTGGCAAACCTCTGTAATCCAGACTCATTATATTAGCATGAGTGCCTTTCCGGCCAAAAAAGTGCTGAGATTTTGCATGGTAGCGTTTCCATTTATCAACGATATTACAGATGAAATAAAAACTCTGATTTTTGGAAAATCTCCCTTTCTAGTCCCATTACTTTTTCCTGGGCTTGATATAGTGCAGTTGTTGTTTCTGGCATTAATGTCTCCTAGGTTCAGCGTTACACACGTTATTTGAATTGAATGGCCTTATACATGAAGTGAAAAAGATCTTCAGCAGGCTCTATCCAGGGGTTTCTTGGATGTGCATCAGTGGATTTTGTGGGAGAAAAAATCCTTCTGGTAAATAAGAGTTGTATGTGTTCTTTGATAATGTGTTCTAGAGAAACTTAATTTTTCTAAATTATTAATTGTGATGTGTAGCACAATAAATAGACTGTTGAAAATCATGGTGATTTTCTTTAAAGTGTGTACAATGAAAAAACCGCTTAAGTGATGAACTTCCAAAATAAAAAATCCTCAAAGAAATCTGCTAAGAAAAATCCAAGAAAACCAATGGACTGCCTTTTCAGTTTTCTTGCAAGCTTTTATCTGTCATTTACAAGTGCACAGTTGTTTCTTAATTAGAACTTTTCTGCTTTAAAAACTAAAAGTGTAGCCAGACACTCACATGTGAAGAAAAATCCCAGTTTTCTCCTTATTGCAATGTATTTCTCAAAAATGCAATAAGAAAAATGAAATATTTTCTTAAAATGTGAAAGCAATTTTTCAAAATAAATTCGATGCTTCCAAATGTGAACATGCATTTTCTGGGATAAGTTGATGTGCTATAAGAAAGTTAATAAATTTTTAAAAACAGGTTAAATCAATCTAAGGAAAAATGTACCAATTTAATATAATGACTGAGATGCACAAACCCCATTTTGCATGTAATTGCAGTGTTGTAATGGTACAGTGCAATCATCATGTCACTATTCTTGCTTATAAATTCTGAAGTGTTTCACCAAAATCATCTACTCTGGTTAATGTATTTACTTCACTGTAAAATGTATTTTACTCAGAAGAATGTAGAAGATTTTTTGGAGTCCTGTGCTTGCAGACACTCACATATTAGTTCATTTGATGTCATCAATTAATATACTGAAGTGCATAGATATGCAGCACTGGAATTTGAAAAGCTTCTAAATGTCTAGTTCTATGTATATAGTTAAAAATCTAGGGATTTTACCTCTGATTCCCTTTAAGCTTTCTGTAATAGAGGTCTGGTTAATGTACTGACTTGGAAAATACTTTCTTTTCAGTTATGGAAATTTATGCTTAATATTAGATACCAAGTCAAAACTCCTTTTGGGATTTAGATTCAGATTCAGATGCAGGCATTTAAATTGAGATGCCTACAGTACAGCCATCTATGTATGACCTAGGTAAGTAAACAATTGATCCAGTTGTCCGCATTTGAGTGTCTGCTGCCACCCGAGATGCCCTTGGGCATTTGAGACAACTGCTTCTGACTGGCAGATGTGATGGAGGATCTGTGGGAGCTCCTTGACCTTTTGGGGAAGTGGCAGGAGGCAAGTGGAACACCCTGGGCATCACACATGAAGCCTGTACATAAGCAGCTGCCCAACGTGTCTACTGTCCAGTGATTGTACTGAGCAGATCTCCACTGGCTATAATAGGAGCTTACACATCTAACTCACCTGTAGGCACTTATAGGGTAGACATCCCAGTCCAAATATCTGAATCTGAATTCCACTGCTTGGGCTCCATTCAGTTGCCTACAGATGTATCATAGCTGTTTGAGGTGCTTTGCAATATCTGTCACATCTGCCTTTGGCTGGCAGGCGAGACAGGGCAGTGTAGGGAAAAACTGCCTTACTCAAGTAGCAACTACATGCTAGACTGTAAATCCTCTGTCTAAAACAACATGAGGGGCTTATGTGTGTGCAGCTCCTTGTATTTATAATAAAGATGCATATTTGTCAGCAAAGCACTTCTAGTTTCCAGAGAAAGACATAGAGTCTTCCTTCAAAACCTGAGCATAGTGTGAAAAGTTTCTTCTAAGTAAGTGATGAAGAGTCTGCATATAGGGAAATACATTTGAGGTACTCAGGAGAGCATGTGATGATGATACTATTTAGACTGTGACAGTTGTATTGGAAACTGTGAAATCTCACAGTTTCTTCAACAGAATAACAGGTCTATCGACCACAGGATTTGCTATCAGCACTACAGTTTTGCAGTGTAGAAAAAATTCCACTAGAGGCTCTAGTGGCACAAGCCAAGTGAGTTTAGTCCTATTTTCAAAGGTGACATAGCGCTTTTAGGTTGAGGTTTTTGTCATTGTTATGCAGTGCCCTATTAGAGATTCTTGAGTGGTTTCCAAAAAAGCTGGCAGGCCTGTACAGCACAGCCCTTCTGAAAACTGATACTCACGGTCTTGTGACTTTAGCCAGGCATATTTTGACAAATATTCTTGAGTAAGGCAGAGTTGACAACTGAAAAAGATCAATGTTTTCTCCAAAATGTTATGCTACAAGAATCTTAGCGATTCCTGCAAAATAGAAATTGAGAAATTGAATATTTTTTTTATTTTCCTTTCCTGTTTGTAAACAATATTAAGTGTACTATGCAAATATGATCAAAATAATATCCTTTATTATTATTAAGAACTTTTTAATGGTACAGTGTTAATATTTTCTACCAGTACTTAGAATCTTTGTACAAAAGAAGACCTACCTAGTGTAAACAAGTTGAATGTATGAGACCTGCACTTTTGGTCACAGACTGACTGGCTGACTCATTTGTTCCAATCAGATCAGTCAAGTCATAGTTCAGTGTTACAAAGCTCACTCTCAGGTTGAGTATCAGATAGCAGACTAATATGCTGCAGATTACATTAATCGTACTTGTTATCTTTTCCTCTCTGCCCTTTCTTTCCTATTTTTTGTGGGTTTGATTCTATGTTTGTTTTCACTGTTCCATAAGAAAGATTATCTTTGCAGGACATAAACTATAATTATATATATGCATATCTCCTATATCTCATTTATTTATGACTGGTGTTTGAACTCCTAGTTTCTTTGCTGTATTATGTACACTTAGTAAAGAATAGTTTAAAAAAACCCCAACCTTAACTGATTTATAAGCTTTTATGCTTATCACTCCGAACAAAGCTTGAGAGCACTTGGCTATGATATTAAACATGTAGTCATGGTTGAATAAAGACTTCCTTAGTCAGCATGCACTTGGGTTTTAGTATCTTAAGCCTCTATGCATCAATCCCCGGTGCAGCAGCAATGTCTTTTGTATAGAAGTTTCACAGTTTCACAGTTAAGGTATGTACCTAACAAACAGGATGGAGACTGGAAAGTTATCTCCTGGTCTAAGGAAGTTTGCTAACCACAAAGATGTCTGTCAGCTGAAGAGAGAAGGAAGAAGTAAAATGGTTCATATTTTATCTCTGTTGTTGAAGCCAAAACATTGTGCACCTGTGAATGAGAAAGTAATGTGACTAGAGGAAGAGGAACCACCAGGAACCCCGATTTTGCAGTTTACTCAGTTCTCATTGCTAAGGAATATGGAAACTGGTTTTACATTGTCCAGTGACTGTCTAGGGTCGACGTCTATTCATCCCAGCAGAGTGCTCTTTTCTCTTTACTTTCGGGTTTCCTTATCAATCTTTCTTGTTAGTGTGGCTTCACTTTTTATGATGACCAGATGTTCTACTGCTGGAATTTTTGAAAGACAGTTGTCCACACCCTAGATGAGCATTTCAACATCAGCAATGAAGAGTCAGGTTTCATAGAATCACTGACTCACAGTACAGCTGAGGCTGTCTGGAGGTTCCTTAGTCCAATCTCCCTGCTCAAAACAGGATCAATTAGATCCACTTGCACAGAGCTTTGTGTCCGGTTGAATTTTGAACATCCCCAAGGATGAAGTCTCTGCAAGTTTTCTGGACCACTTGTTCCAGTGTTTGATCATGTTCGCAGTAAAAACAAAAGAAAAATTCTTTTTCTGAAATGGAATTTTTTGTTTCAGTTCCTCTCATGCTGTCACTGGGTGACACTGGGAAGAGTCTGGCTCCATTTTTTTTCATCCCTTCCCGTTTGAATTCACTGAGCTAGTAAATGTAGGAAGCTTTTCGTACTATAGACTGTATAGCACACTTAGATACTAAGTTTATTAAAAATTATTGTAGTTCTGCTCAAATACGAACACTTGTCTTTTCACAGTCAAAAGGCACAGTCAAAAGCTCGAGAAAAATCTTGAGCAAAATCTGATGGAAAACCATACCTTGTCCCAAAAGTGAGTAAAAAAAGATGAAGAATCCTAGGACAAAAAGCATCACTGAGGATAGCACACCATTAACAGAATTTCATGCTTTAATCTGTATGTTCTAATGTCAGACCATGCAAGTAAACTGCACTGTTACAATGCACTATACAGAGAGATGGTATCTATCAGTTTTATATGACCAAAGTCACAGTGGGTTTTATCTCCAGAAGCCACTACCTTCAGTTCTTTTCAGGGACAAAAAATAAACCTAAGGACCCAGGAAAAATGCTTGAAAGAATTTTCCCTTGACTAAATGGACTCTCCAAGGCAAAACATACTCAGAATTACAGAAGAAATATATGGATATTTCCAATAATATTTGGACACAAAGCTCATAAGTATCCCCAGGATAGTGAGAATCAGAATGTCATACAAGAAAGAAAATGCTTAACTTGCTTGAAACACTATGTAGTTATGTACGTTTAAGAGATTTAAGCACAATCTGGAACACAGTCATGGTAATAAGAGGAGAAGGTGATCAATTGCAGGAGCATCTAAATAGATTGTTTGGAAAAGGGCATAATTGTTATTTCTGACTGTATCAAAACAGTGACCACTAAAGAGGGAAAAGAGCTAAGTAAACTAAAGAACAGCATAAGCACAGCTGGGTATAGACAAGGTAAACAAGGCATGACCAGTTTAGGTAGGGCACTACAAAGAGACCCGTGGCCTTTGCAAGAGTCAAGAAATGAGAGCAGCCTGCAAGGCTGCAAATACATGTAGACTTTCTGTTACAGATTTTAAAAAGTTTACAGATGGAATTTGTGATATGCAACCTGTGTCAGCAAGTGACGGCATAGGGTTAGTCAAAGTGTTTTTCTAGCCCTGAAAACTCAAAAGGTGTGAGATGACTTCATGACATAGAACTTGAACTTGAAAGTGCTCTTCTAGTAAGAAACAGCAATTTAATTTGTAGTTGAGAAATTATGAATAAACATGAATAATCCTGAATTCAGATAAATAATCAGGAAAGTCTTTCAAAAGGCAGAAAGAGTTTATTGCTATCATCAATTGTATCAGTCAGGACCTCACAGGCTTTGATCCTGAGAAAGATTAAGGATGTAGAGGTAACTGCTTTGCTGCAAGAAACGATAGTCATCAAAGATGAGAGGTTAATAGATTTTTCTAAATGCAGAGCTGAGCTCTTAAAAAATATTAAAACTGAGGTTTTTCATATTGAAAGATCATTCTGAATGCTGGTTTATTTACATTTAATTTAAAAGAAGAAAAATCCCCTTGAAAACTGAAATAACTCTATTATTATGTAGCAAATATAAAGCCTAGCTCTTTTTGCAACATGACATTGTTATTTCTCCTCTCATGGTGTCATCTGAAAGCATAATAGTCATGTTCTGTCTCCCATTATTTAGATCATTAATGAAAGTATACGGTGTGGTGTGCTACTCATGTGCTTAAAATTAATTCAACATATAAATGTTTGCAAGACAGATCCTTTTGTGGTTCATAAATCTCAGAGGTTTTGGCAATTTTGTACTTTTTAAAGCAATTGAAGCTTTTGGGGTTTTTTATTTGGTTGGGCATTTTTTTTGTTTTGATTTTGGTTTTTTTAATTATTTTGTTTTAATAAAGCCGTAAATTGCAAAACAGGCTTTTTAAACATTTCTGATATTCTCTTGTTCTGACCTATTTGAAAGTCTATATAAATCTTATCTGCAAAGTTTGGAATTTCCCATTAATAATAATGAAGAAAAAGAAAAGAACAATAAATTGTTCAAGAAGAGCCTGGAATTTTTCACTGTGAATTATCCGATAGAATAGAAAACTGAACAAAGATTTAAACATCAAACAAATGAAATTCTGATTGTCGTTTATGAGGAGAAAACATCTGTAATGGATAGAACGAGCAATCTTGAATCTTAATATTCAGACTTTAATGAGTAAACAGATATTTCACCATCTTGTAAAACAATAGTATTATGAGCTCAATCTGGTTAGAACTACTCGGGTGCTTAAAGACAGCCTTAAGTGTTTTTCTGGATCAGGCCAGAATGGTCAGCACCCTGCCAGATTAATTCTTGGAAGAGTTTACCAAAAATAGTGAGAAAACTTCTTGTGCATAGCAAGAAATCCAAAACAGTGACCGAACAATGTGCACTGACAACAGGGTAAGCCAAGTTCTTGAAGAGAATGATCTGAAGTACAGAGTGTCAAAGAAAAATGATTTTTCGTGTTTTTTTAATAGTGTTTTTCCTCAGTGAATGGGTTCTAGGCCAAAGTAGAGTTCCAAAACTTTTTTCCTATAGAACATCAGGTTTGAAAACCCAGTTCCATTTGCACAAGCAGCTGAGTGAGCTCACTTGTGGTTGGGTTTGGGGGAAATGCTAATGTAAAAAAATCGCCACCTTCTCTCATAGAAGAGTGCAAGGAATGTGCTCAGATATGTGGAAGCTGCTCAAAGCTGTAAGAACTTTAAATAATTTGCCTGATTTGCTGACTTGATAACCCCTCTTCATCAGAAGAAAGAGTTTGCAGGTACTGTTCACATTGCAATGTTTTCAGGAAAAAAATTATTAAGACTTTTTCTAATTACCCTTTTTGCCTTACAGCCCCTCCTTTTCTCACCGTAGAATGGGTGTAATTGCCAATTCCGTAATATTGCATAAGGATGAGGTCCTTCACCTTCATGAAATACTTTACTTTCTCCTCTCCTCCCTTCTGGTGGGATCACTGAAACTCTTGCAATCTGTTCAAGCCCAGGTTGGATGGAGCCCTGAGCAACCTCCTCCAGTGAATGGCTTGATGGCAGGGTTGGAACTAGATAACCTTTAAGGTCCCTTCCAACTCAAGCCTTTCTATGAGTCTATGTGGGTTTTTGGACAATGGGATCCTCAGTTAAGTCACTATTTACTGTTAGTGACTCTTCTAGATGCATCTTCTGACCACAGTTTGTCAACCCAGTTATACTTGAATTAGTCTTTATTATGTATTTACTATCCAACCACTCAGACAAATTCTAATTTCCCTTTGACTCTGCTTGGGATGGAGTTAATTTTCATCACAGCAGCCTCTGTTTCTATGCTCTGGATTTGTGGCTGAAACGGTGTTGATAACACATCAGTGTTTTGGCTCTTTCTGAGCAGTGCTTGCTCAGCATTGAAGCTTTCTCCCCCTTCCCTACCCACAGTGAGTAGTCTGGGGTAGGTTACAGGGAGAACCCACTGGGACAGCTGATCCCCACTGGCTGGAGGGATATCCCGAACCGCATGTCCTTGTGCTCAGCAATAAAAGCTGGGGGAAAGAAGAAGGAAGGGGGGATGTTACAGCATTTTGAGGCCTCTCGCTGAGGAGCTGCCTCTGGCTCTCTATCTTGAACATCTGTTTGGTCTCCCACAGCATTTGTCTTCCCAAGTAACCATTGTGTGTGCAGAGGCCCTGCTGCCCGGGAAGAGGCTGGACATCTGCTGGCCAATGGGAAATAGTGAATTAATTCCTTTTTTTATTTTCTTGCACATACAACTTTTGTTTTTCTCTTAAACTGTCATCTTCTCAGTCTGTGAGTCTTCTCACCTTCCTTCTACTTTCTCACTGTCCACAGGAAAGAGGAGTGAATGAGTGAATGGATCTTTGGCTGCTTGCTGGTGTCAAGCTGATTAAGTACTTGAATTAAGTAGGAGCCCCTTCACTGTATAATTTAGGAAATTTATCATTTGTATTGATCCTAAAAATATAGTTCACCATAAAATGCATAAAATCCTGATTTCTTTTTGTTCATTTTATCCATCTTTTTTCTATAATGTTTAAATTTCTTATGTGTTTCCAAGTCTGTAGGAGAATGTTACGTTGGCAAAACTGCAGCAATTTTACAGGCTCCAGCCTCAAGTCACGTATTTCATGTTTTCAGAGTTCTTTCACTACCTACAGTACATCTGAAGACCTTGTCAGTTTGTATCCAATTTTACACGTTTTTGCACTCTCTGGGTAGACTTTGGCCTATTTTACAAGACGGCTGAGCTGATCTTGCCTTTGAAGTCTGGAAGCACTGCTACGGAGATCAGCTGTTAAAGGAAAGGAGGCACAGTGCGTGCTGCAGGGGGATTTCAGTCCTCATTGATCTCTTCAATATTTCCAGAAAGCAAGTAATCCTGATAACATGGCTGATCAGTTCAGAATAGTCTTTAAAGCAGATCCAGACTGACCAAAGCAGAGAGGTAAACTCAGTGAATTAAATATGTATCCTGTATACTCAGCTCTGAATATTGCAGTGGTTATTTACGAGGTTAATGAATACTGAGACACTTGATAGATAAGCCTCACTCAATTAGTATTCCTTACATGAAGTAAATATACATTGAGAAGCCAAAAATAATAAGAATATCTATAATTCTTTGACTTTCCTGAATTCAGTGATTACCAGAAAAGCCAAATATTAGGACATTTTTACGTGGTATTAGATAAGGCACTGGAATTGTTGACTTCTTTAAATGCAGAAATAACTACTCTACTTGTGATGTTTCAGTAATTGCAGGCAACCATCAGTAATCAAGGAAACACTGACAGTAAATCTCCATGAGCAGAGACATAATTCTGACCCCAGCGGAGCCAATAATTTATTAATTTGAATAATTGGATAATTTAAATAATTTAATTTAAATAATTTAAACAACCCAAATATTTTAAACTATTTGGATAATTTAAACAATTTAAATGACTTAAAAATTTCAGTCTGGTGAGATTTATCTTAAGAGCATAACATAAGCAAGTCTTCCTTTTACCTGCCATCTCTGCATCAAACACACCATTATTAATTCTTTGATCAAGCATTGTGTGATGCAATGAAACATAGATTTGTTCCCTGTGTAACAACCGGTGCAATTAAGAAAAGGCAATGGGTAACAGTAGCAGGAGACTCTCTTCTGAGAAGCACAGGAGCACCCACTTGCTGACCTGATGTGCTCTCTAGAGAGGTGTGATAGTTACTGGAGGCTGGTATCAGAGGTGTCACCAAGAGACTACCAAGCCTTGTACAGTCCACTGAGCATTATCTGCTGCTGTTGTTTCTCATGGCACCAGTGACACAGCCAGGAGCAGTCTGAGGAGGATCAAGAAGGATTACAGAGCTCTGGGAGCAGCAGTGAGGGACTTTGGAGTGCCGGTGGTTTTTTTGTCAATCCTCCCAGTCAAAGTGAAGGGGTCTAGAAGGGCCAGTCAAATCTGGCCAGTCAAATGGAGTGGAGCCACAGCCAGGGGTTCGGCTTCCTTAACACAGGAGTTGGAGATCCTTAGGGTGGCAAGGAGGGCACACAGCAAGATTGCTACCCTAGACTTCAGGGGGGCAGACTTTGCCTCTTCAGGGATCTGCTTCACAGTGCACCATGGAATAGAGCCCTGGAGGGAAGAGGGGCACAAGGAAGCTGGTTAATGTTCAAGGATCACCTCCTCCAAGCTCAGGAGCAATACATTCCAACAAAGTGGAAGTCAGGCAAAAACTCCTGCAAGAATGAACAAGAAGTTCCTGGACAAACTCAAACACAAAGACTACAAGAGGGCGGAAGCAAGGACAGGCAGGCTGGGAGGAATACAGAGAAATCGTCTGAGCAGCCTAATCGGATCAGATTAGGAAAGCTGAAAGCCCTGATAGAATTAAACCTACCCAAGGACATTGAGGGCAACAAGCAAAGTTTCTATAGGTACCTCAGTGATAAAAGGAAGACTAGGGAGAATGTGGACCCTCTCTGGGAGTAAATGGGAGGCCTGATTAACCAGGATACAGAGAAGGTTGATACTCACCACTTTTTTTGCCTTGGTCTTCATTGACAAATGTTCCATCCACACTGCCTAAGTTGTAGAAGGCAAAGGCAGGGACTGGGAGAATGAAGAACCACCCACTGTAGGAGACAATCAGATTTAAGAACATCTAAGGAACCTGAGGTGCACAGGTCCGTGGGACTCATGAAATACATCATAAAATGCATCAGCAACTGGCAGATGAAGTTGCTAAGCCATGACCTAAGCCATATTTGAGAAGTTGGGGCGTTACAGCAAAGTTCCCTCCAATTGGAAAAGGTGAAACATAACTCCCATTTTTAAAAAGGGAAAAAAAAGAAGACCTGGTAACTACAGACCAGTCAGTCTCACCTCTGTGCCTGGCAAGGTCATAGAGCAGATCCTCCTGAAAACTATGCTAAGGTAAATGGAAATCAAGGAGTTGATTTGTGACAGCCAGCTGTGCCATGTAAACATTGGGGGATAACATGAAGGGTAGGACTAATCCTCTGTAATTAAAATTCAGCTTTTAATTCAGAATGTATTTCAAATTCAGAGTCTAAACTTAAATAACTGTATTTATGCATCTACGTGTGAGTTGGGTATCTAAGATTCCCTTGCTGCAGATGGAGGCAACTGTTCAGTTGCATAAAATATAGGTTCCTGATGCCTGTGACATGTGGTACCTGAGATGTTCATCTGGAGCATGCAATGTACGACAGACCCATCTGGAGGCCAGAAAAGATTCTTTAAGACATGTGAAATGGCATATTTGTATTGACAACTGCCACGGAGCCATGGAGCCATAGAGCTAGGTGGGACAAATCACACTTTTAGTCCCTATGGAAAGAGTATTTAGCACAAAAGGAATTATTATGGCCTGCAGTCGTAAGGAAATGGCTAAGACTACCTTTCCATTTTACACAGGCAATAGAAAAACTGTCAAATGGTAATAACTAGCAGCCAAAAATTAGTTTACATTGTCAAGTATCCTTAGCTCTGGTGAAATGATTCTGTGTGGAGATTTTTTTTTTTAAAAAGAATGTCACATTTAATTATATATTGGCATTTTATAAT
Organism: Corapipo altera; assembly: GCF_003945725.1. NCBI lineage: Eukaryota > Metazoa > Chordata > Aves > Passeriformes > Pipridae > Corapipo > Corapipo altera. The sequence continues at coordinate 14,490,016 of NW_020884883.1, forward strand.
AACTCCTCCCATTACTGTTATGTTTATACAGTCTCTTCAGGATTTGATTTCTTCAGCAAAAATATCTCTCTGTTACAGCAGCAAGTGGGTGGGTTGCCTTAGATTACCTTTTGACTGCTGACCCAATCTATCTGTTGTTATTCATTGTGTACTTGATAATCACCATAACAGCCATAAATATAGTAGGTCTGTATTCTTAGGAACTAAGGTCATAGAAACAAGATTGTGTGGCTGCTCAGTGTAGCAAGTACAGCTCTAGGTAGTACATCTACAGAAATCCAACTTGTGGAACTGGAAAATATGTTAGACTGCTTATTATGCCAAGCTTTACCGCTTTTATTTAGAAAAGAAAACACAATAGTGTGTCTTCAAAAAACTCAGTGTAGGGTTACAATACATGAATCTTGGTAGTTCTGCTCATTATATAGTCCAAAAGTATCCATAAGCATCTTAAACCCCAAGATCCATCAAAGTGTGTGTCTTTGAGGAGGAACATAATCTTGTTTAAATCTGTAGTATCCTAAGGCTTTTTTTTCCTTTTCCACAACTTATGGGAAGAGATTGGAAACTCAGGTATGGAAACAAAGCAGCTTTGTGCTGCTTCTAGCATCTCTAAAGGCAGCCAAGTGCAGAAACAAACTTTCCTGAGTAGAAACAAGTAGCATTGACTTCACTACACAGTCTTTTTTCTTTGTAGGTATCTATAAAGTATTAATTCTTACCTTGTTAAACTATATTTTATAAAGATCCACTCTCAATCATTAACATTGACTTATCCCAATATGTTTAATATCCTTCTGATACTCTACAGCTTCCTTGAAGGAGACAGAATGCTTACCTGCTGTAGGAAAAAAGGTTATAAACATCCTTATGGCTACTGTGGGTTTATTAAAATATTGATGCTTGACATAGAAGTTACAGAGTTATCTGAAATAACAAAATCAAGAAATATTTAAAGAAGCCATAGATGCTTCCAGCTGAATGCTAGGGCATCCTGACCGCAGATGTGGAACTACAAGAAACAAGTCATAAACCTCTGGACCTTGGAATTAGGAAATCTGGCTCAAAAAAAAAGGCAAAACCTATCTGTTCATCCATAGTTAACAGTTATGCCTTTTTTGCAATTATATATGCAGAAGCAAAATACTTTTGTTGAATAAACAGTACTTACCTCAAGCAAAAACAACTGATGCTATTGGAAAAGTGTGAAGCACATTGAGGAATAAAACAATCATCAAGCTGGAGACAAATGGAGAAAATGCAGAAAAGAAGTGTGTAAGAGAGAGTGACATCCCTGGTGGTTTCCCCAGCAGCCTTTGTTTTATTTTTTGCCTTATTTCCTGCTCTCTAATACCAATGTGTGTGTACAACAGAAAGTGAGGTACAAGGGAGAACCTGAAAAAAAAAAGGGCAGAAAAGGAAATGGAAAATAAGAGAAACTAGATGAAAGTGAATATGAAAAAAACCCAGAAAATAGATAACACTAATAGGAAAAGAAGAAAAGTAGGAATCAGAAGAGAGAGAAGATTAATCGGATGCGTAAGGGTAAGGAAGATGATGGAAAGTAGAGAGAATCTGCAAAAGGAAAAAATGAAACTAGTTACCGATAAAATGGGCAAATTTTAATTTTCTAGGGTGTAAGGGAAAAAAAATCAACCCAAAACATAAAGCAAAAAGTAGATAGAATGCCATTAAAAAGGAAATGGAATAGCAAAATACAGAGGAGCAAAGAATAATTGACTAAAAATACTAGAAGTAGAACCTACTTAAAGACTTGCAAGTAGATAGAAGCTGAATAGACAAGTGTATCAAATTGCCAAAGTATCTGAAGGGGACCACACTTGCTAAGTATCAGTTCTTTTGGATGATGCAGACTCCCTTTGCTCTTACAAAAGAAGTATACTTTGTGAAATGAAGTTTCCAATGTACCACCTTGTAATTCTTCCTCCTCGTTACCAGAAGCTTTATCCACATTATTTGCCTTTCTACTGTCATGCCAGTAAGACAGGCAGGTTTCTGTAAGCTTGCCCGGTGGTCTTCTTTCTTGATTTCTCTGTGTCTGATGCAGAGAATTGATGAATTGGACGAGACTATTAAAAAAGGGAAAAAATATGGCAGTTCTAATTTCATTGCATATACTTCCCACTTCACCTCCTAAGAGGCTGGCTTAGATCTGAAATGCGATGTTGGGGCCTTGTTGGTGTTTTATGCCAAAAAAAAAAAAAAAAAAGAAAAGAGTAGTAATTAATATCAGGCTGCTCTGGGCAAGTGGTAAAACAGATCAGTAGGTAGAAAGAGCAAAAATCAATTCTAGTGTGGAAAGCAATTCCTCCAAACAGGAAATCCTGTGGAGAGAAGTACCATTGTTCATAAATTGTTTCTCTTTCTTAACTAATTAAAAAACGTCTTTTATAGTGTGGTTAGGCCTCAGCTGGCTGGGATACGAAACTCTAGTCATGTGAGGTTTGATGAATTAAAATCACAGTTTTCTTGTCTATTTGGCTTGCAAAATTTTCCCCACATTTCTCTTATTAAAAAAAAAAAAGAGCTTGGTTTTTGTAATATTTTGTTTTACATTGAGAGCAAGGAAATGTTTTGGTAAGTCTCTATGCTGTCTTTTATCACCAATTCCAGCCATAAACTGTGTATGACTTCAACAGATGTTTCTTCTACTGCGGACAGTAAGATGTTTTGAAGTCCTCAGAAGCAAATTAAAGTAAGGAGGAGAAGTTTAGAGAGCTGCATGGAAGTGAGAGACATTTTTCCACGTGGATTTAAAAAAAAAATAACCTTTGATGTCCTATTTGGGCCTAGTAATAAAAAGCAGAAAGATGTTCAGGTAAAGACATAACTCTGCGTAGGAAGAAACATCTACAACATTCACAATTAGCCACAGTTAATGCTCTATCTGCAGTTTAGATGCACCGTGCCAGGTTTTCCTTTCGTGTGACTGTAACTTCTTTGACTTTGGACTGACTGTTTTATATCAGGTAGGATCTGCCCCTTGGAGTCATGTTGTGAACAACTAGAAAAGAAGGAAGAAAACTTGAAGAAGGATTAGAAGATGCCTGGTTTGTATCTCATTTAAATTCCAGTTGGTTTTCCAAAGCATCATGAAGGTTTTTTTATTTTGTGATGTCTGATGCTGTAAGCAGTATTATTAAAAGTACTTGTGATGTAATTCTTCTCTACATATAAATTATTTTGATTCACATGTTAGATACATATTCAGATATATGAGAGAAGGGTTATAGTATTTCCTCCTGTTTTTCTATCTGGGATAAACCCAAAAGTTTGCCATCTTTACCCATTTCTGTGACATTTTAGGCTTTGAATGGTGCATATTTGTCTTATATACAAATGTTGAAGCCTCAAAAATGTAGAGAAAAGACAAAAACCCAAATGCTGGTCTCAATGTTTGTAGAATTTAGAGGTGAAACCACACAAAATTAATGTATTTCTAGCATCATTACTTGTAAGAATCTTGTCCATGAGAGGACAATACTGCAGAATATTGTCTAATGAGACTGATGTTCTGGGAAGCAGTGACCAGTCATCTTCCAGAAAGTTGGGGGGGAAATTGTGCTAGAAATAGGAATGATCCCAGAGAGAGCACAGATGAGACAAAGGAGGAGGTGAAAAGGCAATTTAGTAAATTCCCATACAGCTGAGCTCCTACCAACAAGTGGACCAGGAACTCCTACCTTGGTGGAAACTTTGATCTATGAATCAAATTCCAGAGTAGGGATGGAACAATGGGGATAAACTGTATAAATGGGATTCATGAGGCATCATATGTGAGATCCCACCTGACTTTTAGTTGATGAAAGATGTGGCTTTTCTGTAGGTTCTGTTTAATAACTGTCAGAAGGTTCAGATATCTAAAATGGCATCTGAAAGGGCTTCTGGTGTCTGGATCTCACCAGAAGGTCTTTAGCTGCAGCTGCTGCAGTAGGCCTGAAGAAGGCTGCACAATGTCCATCACCGTGTGGTCATCTCATACACAGCAAGGAACATGACACAAGACACCTAAATGTAGGCAAATGAGTGGAACCCCAGGGGTGGCCATGTAATTCATCTTTGTGACAATCTCTTTATTCTCAATGAAGAGGAATAGTTACTTCCTGTCTCCTATTTTACATATCTCTGTTAGGGTGGGATTAGTGGATGTTACTCCCAGAGGACTTTCCTGCTTCCCAACGGCAGCAGATACCTCTGTTTAGGTAACTGAATCCTACCCTTAGTGTTCCAGGTGAGTTGAATTGCTGTTTCAGTGCCACTGACTGTACTGCTTAAACTAGAAATTCAAATTTTAGTGGGAATATTGTTGTTTCCCAACTGACTTCCAGCTTCTGCTTCAGAAAAGTGGTGATGGTACATCAGAGCTTCAAGCTCTGTGGATGCATTGGACCTCTTACTGTACCTTATGCATTCAGCACCTTCATCCAAGTATACAACACCTAAATTTAGATAACTGATCAATTCCTTAACATTCATTAGTATTAGAATTCGGTGAGAGGAATCACAGCCTAAATAAATGTCTAGACAAAATTATTTAAAAACAAAAAGGTATTTATATCACAGAGCTTTTGGTATTTAGATATACCCTTCTGACTCTAGCATAATTACTTTATGAATAATATTTGTATGAGATATTATTTATGGTATTCAATAACTAACTCAGTACTATTTCTTGGTTACCATGTCAATAAGTGTATGAGTATATAACACTATCATAACTAAATATAAAAGTGTTCACAGAGCTTGTTTGTTGGTTGCCAGCTATATCTAATCGTATTACAGGTACAAGAAGGGAGGTATAAAATAGTTTTTAAACACTTAACAAAACAAATAAACCACTGCCTTTATCAAAAACACTTCCAGGGAGAAAAGAATTCATATAATATAATCAGAATTAAACTATAATTGTTTGAAAGTAAAATACATATGGAATTTTTTTTATAATATTATTTTAGAATTATTTTGGTTGACACTTGAATATTGCTGAATGTTTTTAATAGTAAAACTTCCCAGAAGATGGTATAAAAAGTGATCTTGCAGTCACTGTGTGATATAAAAATTACTCATTAAGTAATCAAATTGAGTTCAGTAGCACTGGAAATTAACATAGTGGGACTGGGGCTGGATTTTTATTTATTTATTTATTTATTGTCACTAAAAGGCTTTTCTTTCTGCAAATATAGAATTTGAGTGACTGAAACTTCTTGAAAGTGTATATTTGGTGAATTGTAGAAATAACTTTGAAACACAAAAAAATTCCACTCTTTTAATCATGTCTTCCACAGAAAGTGGTATTACTACTACTACTAGTAGTATTCTATTATTATTTTTATTATTGTATTATCATCATCATTATTACATTTTCTCAGTATTTTTTGTGTAGCATTAAAAGCTGCTATTGGGATTCTTTACCCTGATTCAATCATTTTTCTACAACCAGAAGGAAATTTCAACTTTTTGAATACAGTGAAATATTCTGAAGAAATATATAGAGCTAATCTGAATTTTTTGATTTATCCATTGAACTAAACTAGTAACCCACAGAGCACTAGCACAGGTTCCTACTTCTAAACGACACTTTATGAGAATCAGTCAGATATTTGTTTGATAAATGTTTTTTCATCTGGCAGCAAATAAACGTAGCTACTTAGTGTATAAGCATATACCTTATAAGTTTTCAGAATTATATACAAATTCAAATCCAAATCAAACAAAATTAGTTAATTTTCTATCACAGTAAAATGTTGCTAAACTAATATGCAGGTGTACTGTCTGGAATGAGGCCAGGAAAAACAGTTGAAAAGTTGCACGGTGAAATCATAAGAATTTGCAAATGGTGATGGCTTGTGCTTTTAATTCTACAAAAAGTTATGCATCGAAACAGGCAAAAAGGGTTTTAATCATGGGTGAGTGAGTTTGAGGAAATGCTGTCTTGTTTTAAATGTTTTGCAGGTCACAAATATTCTCAAGCTTTTTACTTTTTTTTTTTTTTTGATAACTCAAATTCTTACTGACAGCCTTTTAACAAATAACAGTTGCTGTCCTTAAGGTAAAGCTTTTCCTGAAGCAGGAAAATTACTGTCTGAGGACTAAAAAGGTATAGAACTCTAAAGAAGTCTGATTGTTTACTGAATTTGTTTGAAAAACTTTGTCCTGTAAATTTGGCTCATATAAAAAGACATATGGGTTTAATCCTCCACTTCAGTACAACAGTTTTACACTGGTGTAACTTCATTAGAGTTGCAACGGTGTGCAGTTGGAATAACAAAGTGGCGAATCAGACCCACATGTGTTTCATATCCCTTGAGAGTTGTATATCATGTGCTTCTCGGATCTGGTGCATACTGTGGGATAGATACTGTATCATGTTAGTTCACGTGAGCCAATATATTATCGCATGTATTGTACTAGATAAAATATATACTCTGCGGGTTCAGCCTCTGAAGAGGGAGGAAAAGTGGATAAATTTATGCAAAACCTGCTTTTGGAATAAGCAGTAAGTGTTTTCAGCTCTGTCTATGTTTGGGTATTTGAGATAAAGAGTTAAGGCACTGGTCCAGTTGTTAGATATGGTTCACCTCTACAAGCACAGCAGTGAGTAAACCCAGTATTGGTTTGCAGTGAGTACAGAGAAGTGAATAATTTTGCTTATGGAAAATGACCACTGCTTCTAAAAACCATCCGAGTGGGGTTTTGAGGTTTTGCTTTGTTTTGTTTTGTTAAAATGGCAACCAAGCTGTGACCCAGCCCAAGCCTGTTTATGTTACAAGAACTGGTGGATCTGTAGCACGAGGCAACAAGATTTGACTAACAGCTGTAGGAAAAGAGTGCAGAGTCCTGATCTGTGTACAAGATTCACAGCATATGTTAAATAGTTATTGTGTACAATGGAATGAATTTAATTGTATTTAGCCATGCTGTAATTTGCTAACCAATTGTTAAAAGATGCTGCAGGATGTCAAACTCATATTTTTAATAAGCTGGGCAAACTATCAAGTGGTCAATGTTCTCGTGCTTCAGCCTTTTTTGATTAGCTTCCTTGCAGGCGGGTTTGGACAGTTATATGGAAACAATACAGGGATGAACAAAGAAGGGACTGGAGTGATAATTTGAGAGAGTAACTGGGAAATTGGTCAAAGGAGAAAAAAAACATGATGTAGATGGTTCACGGCATGTTGCTTTTTATCCTGGTCACTTAAAAACAATGTGCTGTAATTTATGAGTAGACAGACCTAGTTAATACTTGCTTGGTTTATGTAGATGCTTGGGTGTCCAAAAGCCCTAAATCAGTTTTATAGTATGCATTACATGTACTGTTGACTGGCTGACCTGAATAAAATGAAGTTTACAAAGTGGTTTTGATTAACCATGTCTGAATGTAGACATTTAGCCTATTATTAAATTTAGAAGCCATTGGTTTATATTTTGTTTTATTACTAATCATCTTTTACATTTCTGTCAGAGTTTCCATAATGTCCAATTAAAAAACAAACATTGTGCACAGATAAATAAAAGTTCTCCAGGCTTGTGAGAATAGTGTAGACTGTGTTTGGAAATCACCCATTCAACTGCATTGTATTACTATGGAAGAATTACTGCCAGAGACAAAAGAGATCTCAGTCTTTTTGCTACAACAGACTGGATGGATGGTCTGAGTTTGACCAATACAGCTCCACTGGGTTTACTTATGACAACAAAAACTACTGGAAGCACAGCTTCCCTGGCCATTCATCCTGATAAACGAGCACCGTCCTAGACATTGCATATGTGTTTGTTGCAGTGTTTCTGTTCAGAGGCTCAGAGGATAAGGCACTCAAAAGCAGTCCTGAGGGTATCCTACCCTGGAATCTCATGTCTACTTAGCACTTTGACATCAAAAAATTAGAGCTAGATGCACTGAATCCACCTCTTCAAACAAAATCACCACTGCTGGTGTGGGTCCAGACATGGCCACATATTGTCCATATTGTTTGTAAGCACAGGGTCTCAGGCGTGCATTTCATTTGTGCCAAAAAGCTGTGTCCCAGGTGACAGAACAGAGACCAAAGGGTGGCACATACCAGAGGTTGTTCCCAGAAAACAGTTTGGAGGTACCACTGGTTTGGGGTACAAATTCAGACAATTCAGTTGTATGGATGAAACTGCTACCCCGTGTCAGCTGGGCAGAGCATAAGTCCTGTTCATTTTCATTACTGCTGTAAATGAGGTCATTAAGTTGCTCTCTGCAGAGAGGCACGACTGAAGTTCCTGAGGTATGTGCTGCCTCAGAGGAGGCCCTAAATGATCCACTTGCATGTGTGCCTCTCTGAAAGGGAAAATGCAGAGTTTGAACAGATATTGTGCTTTGGGATGCTTACAGGGGGCTTAGCTTCCATCTGAAATCTATTTCTCCTGATTCAGTGCTTTGAATATGGCAACTCATTAAGATATCAAGTATCTTAATGTGTGTTACCAGCAAAAATACAAACTGTAGATTAAAATCTGTTTTGCATTGAACCTGTGGGACTGAAGTATTCCACTCCTACTTCAGCATTTACTTTGAGTATGTGAAAGGGCTGGGAGCAATCAACTGCTAAAAAAGACTCACCTTAACATATCTCAAGTTGATTTCCAGCTTCCGTTTCAGGGGAAATATCCACATGTTTTCACGATAAAAGTAGTCAAAAGAGAAACAAAAGAAGACTTGATGTGCTAACGGTTAAAAAAACATCCAGCTACAATTGAGAGGGAAAGATAATGGCACATCATGTGCACCTTCCTCACAGCATGAGTTGACCATGTCTTGTTGCATGTACCTCCACAGCCACTGGTCTGGCTTGGTTTCAAGTCAGTGATTGTAGAACAGGACATACTTATGTTAAGCGAAAGGTGGTAAAAAATCATTCATTTTCTGTTCCCTGGCTCTTTGAGATTTATCAGACCTTTGTAAGTATTGTTTGCAGTTCCCTTGAGATGTACATAAGAATGCAGCCCTTATTGCCTCCAGCCTTTGCTCCTCCTCAACTGAGGTTCAACTTGCATACCTTACAGCAAGTCTGTTAACAAACCATCCCCTCCAGCTTGACATCCACAAAATAAATGTTTCATCTCATAAAAGAAACCAAAGCTCTTAAGAGGAGCAATTACAATGAGCCTCTTACCACACTGCAGCCTGGAGTCTGCAGAGCTTAAAATGTGGTGAGAGTTGGGAACTCGCTTCTTCACTCACAGGTCAGGAGGGGATTGCTATTTCCATATAACCACCCCTGTTGACTGCAAACAGGACCTGTTCCTGCAAACTGGAGAAACATGAATGTTGCAACAGTAAAAGAAGTCCTGTTTCCTGTCTGACCATCCAGTAAAACAGACCTACCTTTATCATCCATCTACATTCTAAATCCTATCCATCAACCCATGGGAGTCCATGGGGAAGGCTGTGGTCTCCCATTCCTGCTTCCCTGAGGTACAGTTGAGCAGTTAAGCAATCTGAGTAGAGACAAATGCTGGTTGGAAAATGGGCAGATAGGTAAAACTGGTTGGGCAAGAAAATAAAAGCTATATTCAATGGATTTTCAAAAGTTTAGAAAAAAATTGGGAAAGTTTCATTTTTATAGAAGGTTTAAAATGTGGAACTGATTAATCCTTTTACTGTCATACAAGCAAGTTTTCTCCTGAGAATGTTTAATGCATCACTGCCTAGTTGAATATTTTTTTTACCTTAACATGTTAGCAGAACATTGTTGGACTGTATCAAGACGTTCAACTTTTTGTGTAGGTTTTTTTTTTCCCCAATAATTTGAAGATCAAGATTTTCTAGGTTTGACTTCCTAAACTATTTTACTGCATTGAAATGATATGTGAATTTCAAAATAAAAGAATTGGTATCAGCATAGACTGCAATAAGTGCATTCTATGAAGTCCATGGAGTTGATGGCCAAAATAATGCTATATCAATCCATATAATTTTATTATGTAGTCTATATATTGCAAATTTCAAACAATTACTGCTTCTTGTATGTGATACCTTGTGGTTGGTTAACTTGTAGTTGCAGAAAGAGTCTCGATCTGAAGATACTAAGAGGAAACCCAAATATTATATCACTGCGTATTTTTTCTAGTGAATACTTTTAGAAATGAGTGCTTTTTCCTACTTTGAATTTTCTGTCTTAAGCTTATACTTATCTGCAGGTTGTCAAACAAGAGCTTGCCTATTAAAAGTTTTGAGTGCTGCTTTTAGACTTTGGGACTTGACAACTTTTTAAATATTAAATTTTGAGACTGACAATGATATTTAATAAAATAAAAATTGTAAAAGTTATAAAACTCATATAGTGGGATCTTTCTCATAAGTTCAGCTGTAACTCAGTTATAGAAAGTTATTATCTGCCCAAATTAAAATTCACTTGGTAAATCTCAAATAATCAAATCTCTTTTCCATTTGAGAGTATAGGCAGCAGCAGGAAAAACAACATCATCTGACAGACTTGATTATCCTGCAGTAGGCCTGAAAGTCATAACTATATTCCAGAGAGGAGCATATGATGGGATGATGTCAAAACACCTGTGTGGAACTCTGTCAGCTCTTTGTCTCCTGTTTGTGTGATTCCTGTGTGGCTGTCAAAGAGGCCATACAGTGTGTCGGGTTTAATAAAAGCAATGAGTGAAGGGAATGAAGCAGTTGAAAGCAGGTCCTTCACAAATGATTGGATAATTAAAAATATGAATGTAGCTAATCCATGTTGACATTTTTATAGCCTTTACATGAAACAACCTTTAAGGGTATGGTGGAGTGGAGAGATAAGATTCTATGGGAGGACCACTGGCAGTTGATCACAGAAAAAGAAGGTATCGTATAAAGAAAATGTTCGTTTAAACGGAGCATAAGAAAATAAACTGGATGCCTAAAAATAAACATCAATGGGAATCTCCTACATGAAAATCACTGCTGAAGTAGTTGTATACACAATGACGAATCCATAGCAACAAGCAGTAAGTTATCCAGGGGCAACTGAAGTGCAGAGTTGCACCCCCTCAAGTGGCGTGGAGATTGGCAAATAGTGAGCAGAAGTGAGGACAGTATTATGATGTCTTTTATATCACTCATATGAGTTATTCACTTAATGCAGCCACTTCTGACAAGCTCTGTCCATTCCCTGTGTCCATGTTTTATAAAAGTAAAAAGTCTCAGAAGAAACAAAAGAATGGTTCACAATTTGGAAAATAAAGCATAACAGACTTCAGTGACATATAAACTGAATGAAGAGATCTGTTAAAATACATCCATGTGCACAGAGAACAAAACAATTAATATTCCAGCATTCTTCAATGTAATAAGGAAAAGAGATGACAGAATATAATAGCATAGAATTTGAAGACCAGGAAAAAATAGAAGTATGCAGCTTGATTTTCACAGTGTGCAGTTCACAGTGAGTGTTGTACAGTGAGGACAAAATTGGGTTAGACATCAAGTACAATAAATAACTAACTCAAGTCTTTCTATCAGATAGACTCTAGCAGTCGGTTGATAAACCACGGGACTTGATAAATTAGCTCTAGTTCTCTGTAGTACTTGGCATAAGGTATTTGACTAGTACTATTGAATAGACAAAATCTTAATACTACGCACTGGAAGATGATGGATGCTTTATATTTCAATATTGTTCATGTTTGCAGGTCATTGAGTCATTTCGAATCAATCAAATACAAAGTCCAAAAGATTTTGTACGCAGAGGTAGTTTCTAACCAATGTTACAGCATATGAACTGGTAGTAGTTGGGAACCACTGGGTTAAAACAGCATAAATATTTAGTGATAACATCAAGAACTCTATGAAAGTATAAGTGGCAGGGGTAGGACTCTCAAATTCAGAAGGGTTTTTTTGTCTTTTCTTGACATCAATCATACATTAAACTAACCCTTGAGAATATTTTAATACGTGAATATATCTCCTCACCTGCCCATGACCTGCCCTCTTAGTTCATGGTGCCTGGAATGTGTTCTGGTGTTCTTACATCCTCTCCCTTTTACCTCTTCTTGCAAATTGGGTCATGCTCTCCTTTCAGCCAAGGAATTTGTTGTCACTACAAAATTAAAAGCAAAACAGGTCATGGTATCTCTTGGTTGAATTGGAGCAGATAATTCATAACAGTAAACAGTGAGATTTTGGCATGAGACACCTATAGAGAATCTGAACTGTCATAGGGCATAATAATGAAAAAAAGGGAAAACAGACAAGGAAAAAATGTTATTCTTTATAAAAGGGGTAATGAAACTCTGCACTGTGCTATCACGGGATGTCGTGGAGGCAGTGTCAGCATGTTCAAAACAGGATTATCCGAAGTAATGGACAACAGCCCATTGACTTATACAAGAAGGACCAAACAGGTATGTATTTTCTGACATCCCTCATGTGATGGCTGTGGGGTATGGGAGTTTATGAAGGGCATGTGCTGCAAAAAGTAGCCACAATCATGTGCAGTCATGTGCTTCTCTTTTTGCCACTACTGGGGACAACAAGATTAGATGGTCTGAAGACAAGTTCTTTGCTCCAGAAATCCCAGAAAATGTTCTTATTGAACAAAATTCTGCTTTCAGTATTAATCCAAGGGAAGACTGCGAACATGAGTGGAAGTGAATTAATTTGCAAATAGCTGTGGAATATAAGCCAGAACATGGAAATTTCAAAGAACATATTAAAAAATGTGGCACAAAATATCCCTAAGTAGAAAACCTTTGCAGAAACCTTGACTGTATTCCTTCAGAAGGAGAGACTTTTATATGCATAATATTCTACTTATTTTTTCATGAAAAGAAAAAGAAATAATAGGCAGTTTCTCATCTGTGTAAATTGACAGAGGTCACTTGAATTTGGTGTAAATATTCTGCTATGCACAAACTGAGCAGCTGACTTAAAATTTATAAGTCCACACTCTCAAAGGTATTAATCAACTGCTGCACTAACCCTGAAATCATGGAAACTTTGACAGAGGGTGTATCCCAAGAAATTTAAGTGAATTAGTCTCATTTCATGTGGAAAATTGGAGAGAAATATGCATACATTAAGGAAATATGCAAGCTAATGTTCTAGATGTTTATTGTTTCCATGTGTTTATTTCTAAACAGAGTAATTTAAGAAGCTCACTTTGGGCATATGGAAAAAATATAAGAAAAAAGTCTGACAAATATAAGGAAGCAAACTTAAAATGAGAAGTGCTTTGAGCTTTTTCTTCAGTTCTTTCCATCTGTAGGAATGATTTTTAATAGTGAGTTCCTTAGACAACTGATGTTACTGATGGGTGTGCTGGTTGCTCATCTCTCTATTCTCTCTATTTTCATTTTCTCTTTCCCTTCTCTTCCCTTTCTTCCTTCCCTTTGCCCTTCCCTTCCCCTTCCATTTCCACTTCTTCTCTCCTCACTTCCTTCCCTTGTTCTGCCTGCTGGCTCTCCAGGTAGCACCGCAGATCTTCTTCCTTGGCCATCTCCTCTCTTTGGCCCACTTTGGTTTTTCACACGTGCAGTGAATCATTTCATCCTCACAACAGGATCAACCAAAGCATGATAACCCTTCCCACCTATCAGCACCCACAATAGCACCTGCTCTCTGATGTCTGTATTCACACAATGAATCTTATTCTTATTTTTTAAATTCTCTTATGATTATTGTCTTTACTTTCTTCATTGTGACTTCAAAACCCATTCCTGTCTCTTCATCCAATTGCAGAAATATTACATCATCCCTGCTTTCTTCTCCTTTTTCCTCACAGCAGCCACTCCTAACACATTTTCCAATAAACTTTTTGTCTAATATGAGCAGTGAGAGAGAGAGAGAGAGTGGTGTGTCAATATTGCACAAATGTTGTCTCTGCCTTTTATTCCTTCTCAGGTGTAACTTAGAACTTTTCTAGATTCTCAGTTCTCAGGCATTGGTCACTTGATGTCTTGGAAGTGAGACATTTCCTCTGTAGTAGAAGAGAGGGAGTCACTTTGCTTCTTTTGTGGATACTCCATGAGGAAATCTGCTTCTGCTTAGGGGATGTCTTCTTTTTAGTCAGAGGGGTGTAATCTCACACTTCTGGTACTGAAGAGGATCTTTAGGAGTGGCTTGGAGTTGATTTTTAGTGAGTGGGTATTCTCAACTAAATAAATAAAAGAAAAAAGTACTAACGTAAGTAGTACGTAAGAACTTAGCTGGGGGAACTCTACTACTGGACTGACCACATAGTCAACCCAACCCTAGTAATACAAATTATGTGAAGATTATTGAAAGGAGGTGGAAAAGATGAACTGTAAAGGTAATTCTTTTCTTTCCCTATCCTTACAGATGTGCAACTAAACCACACTGAACTAAACATCAAAGATTTCATTATTATTGAAATTCAGATCCTTGGGATCCTGTTGTGCTAAGTGTTGTAAAAACAAAGGAAAAGAAACCTAGACGAATTTACAGTCTGGTAATAAGACAAGAGACAATAGATAGCTATAGGAGAACAGGGAGCATGGGGAAACTGTAAAATAATTTTGGTCATCATGACAAACAGTGATCGCAGCACTCTAGCATTCTCACTAGCGTTAAGTGTTTTGCAGACATCATGGAAAATAATGGGTGGAAACAAAACTCCTGTTAGTTTTTATAAACAAAGTGTTCATAAATTTTTCTGTGGTCTGTTACAATTGTAAAGCAATCCATTTAAAATTGACTGATACCAACTTTCCTCACTGTGTAGTAACAGAATGTGTAACTTAACAGAGGTAAGTAAAGAACTGGGGTGGTGAGCTTTGTCTTGCAAACAAAAAGTTCCAAATGAGATATACCAGAGCAAGGCTTACTGAGCAAGATGGAGCTTTACTTTACTGATATGTGAGCCTTGGGCCAGGACAAGATCTGTAGTTAGGACCATGGCATGTCATAGGCAGGGTGTTATAATTTTGCAGAAACTAAACTGCATGTATTCTTTGAAATGCTTGGGATCACGAACTTTGGTTGCAGGATCCAGGACCACACAGAGGGGAAAGAGATATGACTGAGTGAGAAACCTGGAAGGAACCTTGCTTCTTCTGCAGCTCTCACAACCATATAGAAGGGGTCAAGGTGGCAACTTGCTGGACAGACAAAAATGTTATTACCGGTTTCTGCTCAGCATACTCTATTTCTCAGGCTTACATGGTTCTTGCAGTTATCATGAGATGAGTCTTCAACTGAGAAAACTCCATGACTAAGATCCTAATGCAACTGAATAGCAATTTTTACCTGACAACACACCCTTTCACCATTTATTTGAAATGGAAATTGTTTGCAGGCTCTCTGTTTCACTTCTGCATTAAAAAGGTGTCCAGGTTTTGGCTGGGATAGAGTTAATTTTCTTCTTAGTAGCCGGTACGGTGCTATGTTTTTTGGATTTAGTATGAGAATAAAGTTGACAACACACTGATGTTGTAGTTGTTGCTAAGTAGTGCTTACCCAAAGTCAAGAACTTTTCAGCGTCTCATGCTCTGCCAATGAGGAGGTGCACAAGAAGTCAGAGGGACCATGGCCAGGACAGCTGTTCCAAAACTGGTGTCAACTCGCCAGAGGGATAGTCCATACTGTAGGACGTCATGCCCAGCCTATAAACTGTGGGGAGCTGCCCAGGAGGCACCAATTGTTGCTTGGGGATGGAATGGGCATCAGTCAGTGGGTTTTATTTCTCTCCCTCTTTTTTGTTCTCTCTCTTTTAATTGCAGTTATTATTTGTTGCTTTTATTATTTTTATAACATATTTTATTTCAGTTAGTAAACTGTTCTCACCCCACAGGTTTCACCTCTTTTCCAATTCATCTTGGTGTGGCAGGGGCAGTGAGCAAGCAGCTGCATGGTGCTTAGTTGCCGACTGGGATTGAATAATGACAAAACCCAGCAATTTTTAGCATAAAATTGCTCTTCAGACTACAAATAGCACTTGGAAAAATATTCTAGATGATCAAAAGAACAGGGAAATATTTCAACAAACCCAATTTTTCTATCACTGTTTAAATTCCTGAACAGGAACACGTACATCCTAAGTGATACAGTAATGAAACTACTGGATTCAGTTCAGACATGTCTCTGCTCAACTCAATAGAAAAAATAAGGCACTGGGGTGCTGTAGGAGTTAACAGCAGGAGCTAAAGGTCTGTTATGTTGTGGATGTCTAAGATGAGATCCAGAATAATACAAAGTTGCCCAGAACACAAGTGATGTGAAATGCCTAAATCCAAGAATAATAACCGGGATTGTTATAAGGTCTAAAATATTCTGGTAAAAGCCTAAAGTTTCTACAGTTCAGCTGTAGCATGTGTTTTGAGGCACCTTTTGCGGCAGCTGAATGTTTTGAAACCATGTCCTCAGAAGGCTGCATAGCGTTTACGCGAGAAAACAACACATGGCGCCTGAGCTGCCTGATGCATAGGCAATGTTAAATCCAACATGGAGCATAACAGTCACAGCTACACTTAAAATACAAAATCAAGGGAAAAAATGGGGGATTCAAATTAGCAGCTACTGCTTCTACTTCCCAGGACTGTGGGTCGCCAAGCAGATTACACAATCAGCTTAGTTAAGTGTCTGTCTGGCCCCATGAATCTTGAATTCTTGGCTGGGGCACAGAACAGATTTCAACACCTTCTCCCCTTCCTTTTTCTGTGTACATGCTCACATGTTTGCATAAACAAACTGTGGTGCACAGCCTGCTGTCCAGAGCACTGGAAAATAGGATCTGAGGATTCAGACTGAATCCTGAGAGGATGGAGAATTTAACTTCAGGTCAGTTCCTTCTCTTCTCCTTACCAGGCTGCGGTGGTGAAATAATGAACACTTCTCCAAGGTTTCACACTGAGTGAAGCAGGCATAGAACCATAGAATGGTTTGGGTTGGAATGGACCTTAAAGGTCATCTAGTTTCTAGCCCCTGCCATGGGCTGGGACACCTTCCACTAGACCAGCTTGCTCAAAGCCCCATCCAACCTGGCCTTGAACACTTCCAGGGATGGGGCACCCACGACTTCTCTGGACAACCTATTCCAGTGTTTAACCACGTTATTAGTGAAGAATTTGTTCCTAACATCTAATCCAAACCTACCCTCTTTCAGTTTGAAGCTGTTCCCCCTTGTCCTATCACTTTGTGCTCTTGTGTAAAGTCCCTCTCCTTTAGGTACTGGAAGGTGCTGTAAGGTCTCCCCAGAGCCTTCTTTTCCCCAGGCTGAACTTCAGCCTGTCTTCATAGCAGAGGGGCTCCAGCCCTCTGAGCACCTCCTCTGGAGTTGCACAGTTGGGTCCATGTCCTTCCTGTGCTGGGAACCCCAGAGCTGGATATAGTACTACAAGTGAGGTCTCACGAGAGAAGAGTAGAGGGGCAGAATCACCTCCCTCAATGCTTCTTTTGATGCAGCCCAGGACGTGTTTGGTGTTTTGGGCTGGGTCATGTTGTGCTTCTCGTCCACCAGCACCCTGAAGAGCTTCTTCTCAGGGCTGCTTTCAATCCATTCTCTGCCCAGCCTGTATTTGTGCTTGGGGTTGCCTTGACCCACATGCAGGACCTTGCACTTGGCTTTGATGAATACGAGGGTTGCACAGGCCCCTTCTCAACCCTGTCAGGTCCCTCTGGATGGCATCCAGATGGCATCTGGATAGTCACACTTCCACGTGTGTTATCAGGAATGGGTGAATGTGTATTTAAAGGAAAAAATCAGTGACACCACAGCTGAATTAATAGTTTCAAGATAAATTTTCTAGGAAAGAAAATCCATGTCGAGTAGCTTGTGTGTCCTGTGGAGCTTGCCACACATATCTGAGTAGTGTAGTGCAACATATGAATACAGTTATCCACTGATAGAATTCTGATTAGTACAGTTGACATCAACCTATGGCTGAACTGGTTCTTCAAACATTGTCAAAGTAGCCCTGGTCTGAGTTGACAAGTGCCTCTCCAAGTTCCAAAAAAAGCAAGAACAAAGCACCAATAATTGTTACCATGTTTATTTCATGTTTCTTAGTTTCAGAAAATAATTATGTTCCAATGAAAAAATACATGTATAAAATATGTGAATTCAGGATTAATATAAAAGTGTCATCAGTGCAGGTCTCACAAGGTAAGTCAGATACATAATCCAGATGCAAATCCTAGGCAGATGACAACTGTTTTTTCTGTCTGTTCCCTGCTTATCTTTCTACCCTCAAATCCCCATCCTCCTCTTTCCCTTCTCGTTCCTCTGGTTAGAATCCTGGATCATCTTGGGTATGGTTTTTAAAAAGTCTGGAAAGGGGCAAATGCTGAACCAGAAGAGATGGCTAGTTTATTCTAATCAAATTCAAACCACTTAATTAATGCACAGTTCAGATGACGGAAGTCAGCCAAGTCTCTGTTTCTGTTGGAACCTCAGCATGTAGATTTCTTTATTGTTTATGATTTTTAGCTGTACAAGCCCATCAGAAAAAACTTTTTCCTCTCTATTTCTTTTTTTTATCTCCCAGATAAAAAGATTAGGATTTTGGGGGCAGAGAAGGGCTTTGGGGCTTGCCAAAATGATGGGATGGGAAACATTTAGCTAGGAAAGTTCGTTGCCTTTTTGCTAAAAAACTAGAAATTGAATAGCTAGTACTGGCTGTTAGTACCATGGGAGAGCCTGTGGTGCCATCCATACACCTATACTCAGGAGAAGTTCTTACAATGGGCAGAAGCACTGTAAAGTCAAGCTACCTACATTTACATTTTATTTATTATTACTGATAGCACTTTACCAATATCCAATACCACTACTGTCTGGTGCTAGTCCAGGTTCAGATTCCAGCGTCTGTTCATGCAAAACTCTTCCTGAGGAAATACAGTCCAGCAGATGTTGTACATCAGAGCAGTGCAGCTTGGTGGGGCTGAGCTGTTGATCAAGACTTGCCTGGGGTGGTAGGGCATGGCCAGGGACTTTGGGGTGAGGAAAGCCCATAAGCCCTCTTAAATGTGCCCACAGGAGTGATCTCAGCCTGTGACTCCATGATTTATCACTGAACATTTCCTGTTTGCAATGGGCAACAACTGGGTTATGAGTGTTTCAGCCTGGACATGGTGCTGGGAATACATTCCCTCTCGCTCTTGCAACGGCACAGGAGAAACAGATGGAGAAGGAAGAGTGTGAAGGACATTACTTGATACAGCACAGCCTGATCCTTCCCTTTTGTTTGTTCTCTGGTAGAAGCAGCAGCCTAGAGGAATGGGAATGTGGTTCAGTTATTGAGTATGTTTCTCTGGAAACTCAGATTGTATTACATCTGCACCATTGTGAAAATCACTCAAAAGATGCAAATATAAAATATCCCAGCTTTAATTGCATTCTGTCTGCCCAAAGTCCTTCAGCTTCTTGAAAATCTTAGACTTATTTTCAACACAGTGCTCCAACTTCACACTCAGAGCTCAACCAAAGGCTGAAATGGGTGAACCTGACTTACTTAAAGGAATAATAATCTACTTTATTAAAACAAAAAAGAAGAAAAAGAGAAATAACAAGAGTAAAAACAGAGCACCTCCCTGCTCTACAGCTGCAGGCTCCTTCTCTGACTGATCTGTCTTTTGAGAAACACTTGCAGGCTGTTCCTGTCCACCACTCCTGGCTAACTGCTGGAGCTGACTCCCTCCAGATGGTTTCCAAGGATCACTGAGCAATTAGCCTTTGTCTCTTGAGCTAATATCAACACAATGCACTAGGATGTTTTTGACAGTCCTACACCTATTGGGTCAGCAGAGGACTGCAACTGCACTGACAAATGCCCACAAGAGCTCCTCAAAGAGAGATCAGTCAGAGAAGGAGAAAGAAATAAAAGGCAAAGTGATCTTTGACATTATCATGTGACACATTTTCTCATCCTTTCATGCCATGTATATTAACTCATTAGCAGAAGTTGCACTGGAGGGGTCAGCAGGGTGGACTCCTGTCTGAACACAATGAAATGCAACAAAAAGGTACAAATTGTTTTGGGTTTTTTTTCGTAATAAAAAAGAGGGTAACCTATGTGATGCATGAATGGTCAAGTTTCATGCAGATCATGAAAGATTTGAAATCCTAAAGCATCTTCGATGTACTGGTGAGAAAGCAGCAGTGAGCTTAGAGTTTTGCAGAAGACTGCAGTGATTCAGTTAGGTAGCATCAGTTTTACTTTAGGCTTTTTCAGAAGCCTAGAACACAAAAGAATGTCTGGGAAAGGCTTAATAAGCAGAGGAACAGAACTGTGTTCTGTGATAAATTGCATACATAATGAGTAATGACAGAGCTTTTTGCTTTGCTTTTCAATTTGGGTCACAAATAAGCAAAATAATTAACCAAGTACTCTCAAAAGGGAAAATTTCTTTCTCAGTGAGCATCAGCGAGGACTGTATTTTTTCAGCTGCACTGATTCAGAGTATTTTGTATCACCTTTTACAAAGCCAAACAAAGCTTAATGGTATTTCCATTAAATTTCAATTGAAATACTTCCAAAACAGTTCTTCCATAAAGATAGGCTATTTGTCCTGATTCAGCTCTCTGATAAGACCTTATCTGGAATAGTGTGTACTGTTCTGGTAAGCATTTTCAAGAAAGCAGAAATGTCCAGCACAATAAGGGGGATTAAGTCCTTATCAGATGTGATGGAGTACCAAGCTTGTTCAGCACATGAAACAAGGGCAGGGGGTACACACTTGCAGTTAAGCAGAGTATCAGAGAGGGGTGAATACACAGAAGGAACCACTCTTGCACATACTGGCCCAAGAGCAAACTGAGGTAAAGTGGTCATGAAGTCTGACATGGAGAATTGAAGGGGTTTAAGCATCATGTTCTTGGATAACATTCCAGTGGATGTAAAGGGCTTTGTCTAGTTTTCAGGCAGAAATTGTTCAGTTCACGAAAGAAATTGCATAATATAATTCCCTCTGACAAAAATGGGTGTTCCTCTCAGTCACATGTTCTAAATGACAGCAAGTCCTAATGGTTGTGTTCTTTACCACCTCCAACCTTTTTAGAGCAGAAATAAGGATTTTTAAAGCAAAGTCAGCCAAACTGGGAAGGGCAAATATCGACTGTCTCTGAAGAGAACACATTATTAAAAACACAAGCAAATCTGTCTCTCTCACCATGCAACCATTCCATGGTAAACCAAAAAGCATCAGGTTGCATCAAGGAAAAAAGAGGAAACTCTGATTTAATGGCTCTGTTTCTCTTCCCATTGGTGTTAATAAGTAATGACTGTGAAGTAAATAGAATTATATCAAGGAGACTAGAATAAAATCCAGCCTTTGTATGAGAACAAAATAGGGGAAAAAAGATCTCTTTTATGTGTTGTACATTTAACTAACTAGTTACTGAAATTGGTGAAATACTTTTGTCAATTGGGTGTAAAATTACAGCATAAAATGCTGTTCACACTGTAAGAAAACCTTGTAGTTAGTTTTTTTTGGTGTGACAGAAAAGGTTACCATGTTTGATCGTGTCTTGCTAAAACTTTGTCTTCCCAAGATAGCCATGTTAATGAGAAGAGTTCCATCAATTTTCAGCTAATGCAATTAACATGCAGGACTTGAAAGCTGCATGCATGATTGCTGGAGCAGTTGTATAAAAACTTGCGAAATTGTCAGTTCTTGCAGGTAGACTTTGCTATAGACTAGCAGCAGCTTTAAAAAAAGAATTAACCCTTGTTAACTTTGCTTCTGAAACCAGTGTCCCTATAGGTACTTTTCAAAGCTTTTCCTGTTTCCTACAGAATTCATTCTAATGTATCACGTAGGAAATGTGTATTCTAATGTATATATAGGAAAATACTGCTTTCTACCTTAAAAGATAAGCGAGATTATTTCTCAGATGTTGTTGGCTATTATTATAATAACTGGAGGAGGTTCCTTATATGGGAGAGATCTTGGGGACCATTTGTTATAATGAAAATTGTCATCAAGAGGACAAATTTAGGAAGACAGTAATTGCTATTTTAGAGAGATGGGAAATGTTGTTCGGTCATACACTGACAGTTCTCTAGTTTTTTTATGCCAGCGTTACAAAATTACTGTCTTTCATGAGCTGTGAACTGATACTCTCCTCAGAGGATTTTAATGTAGTATTTGAACAATGAATATGAAACCTGCAGGGTGTATTCAAGTAGCATTGTGAGCTAATATACTGTACTAATTGCATAACAGTAATGTATGATTAGTATAAACCTATAAACCACAGGTACCATATCCATCTCTTCTGACAACTAACAAGCAAACATCCCATCTAGTGAATCTACGTTTTCCTTTATTCATTCAAATTTGTCTCACATCTTTTTCTTTCCCCTACTTTCTGCCTGTAATGACTCTGTAGCCTGCCCAGGGCACAGAGAAGGGTGTCACTTCTCACCAATCAGTTGAGATGGTCTCATGATCTCACTCTCTAGCTGTTGGTCAGAAAAGGGCTTCACGGGTGCATGCGTGAATGCCTTCCATGTGTAAAGCTGTGGACAACTTTATTTGGGCTCTCCCATCGTGTCATCTAGTTGGCCTAAACCAGAAGACTAATGATAGAGACTGACGTCCAAAATCTGCTTTACAGGAGACACCTGACAGTGGGGTCAGATTTAATGCAGCATTGCTTTCACATGAAGTGACATGGATCTCTGAAGTGTTTTCATTTTAGTAAATGTCCCTTTAGTTCATAAATCAAGAAAGTGTTTTTAACATTATCATTCATTACTTGGAAAGATAATAAATCTTTTAAGCCCTGCTTTTCCTTTAAATATTGTACCACAAGAGTGAGAGATCTCCACAGCCCTTATAAAAGCAAAACTGAATTTAATTTAAGGAGTCTACCTTAGGTCTACTCATTCCACCCCTACTCTTTATCCATAAGAGTCTTCTCCTTCCCCCTGCTCGTGGTAGAGAAATAGAAAGGTCAGTGCAGAGTACATTTTAGTAACTTTTATAGTATTATACTTTGACCAAAAAGTTTAAATATGGAAAGTATTACGGCACTATGCTATGTTACATTATTAGAAACATGTTTTGCTCAAGATATGATCTGTGTTACCAACAAAATAAGTATGTATAAGATCTGGTTTAACTTAGTTATCCTTTTGTCCTTTTTTTCTGCTTATTGTTATGTAACAGTTGTGATGGTGAAATGCATAATGACTGTTCCGGACAGTATGATAGAGCATCATATGGCATTTATATTGGAGGGTAAAGCATATAAACATATGAAAGTCATTTAAAGATACAATTAAACTTCTAAACAAAGAACTTCATAAATATTTCATTTGAAAACTCAGCATTGACCAACTACCTGAGGGCTAAGGGGACTTTTTTTAATACAACATAATAAAGATTTAATAAAAATGCTGTTGTTAGAAGTGCAAGTGTGTTCACTCTCCCTGACAGAGGGCTATTAAAATGTATCCTTCAGTCAGTTCTTTCTTGCATTTTATTTAAAACAGCAAGGTTTACTGCCTAGGATTATGGTAAACAATAGAAGCAATATTTACAAGTTATATTATATCATATATATCTAAATAACCCTTTAATTTAGATAACTCTTTTTATCCTGGGAATTTTCTCCTGGTTGATATGAATTCTGAACTATCAACATTGCCTGTGATCAGTTTTACTCTAGTCAATCTTTTGCTGCCCTCAGTACAACAGAACAGACTTCGTGGGTTTTCTTTCAATATAGGGCTAGTGCTGGATCGTCTGTATTTCGTGACTAAATACACCATTGCGAAGATGAGGCATATTTGCCATTGCATGGAGATTTTAAATCCACAGTGAATATGAATCTGAAACATGTTCTATAGCAAATGAAAAAATTATGTGAACAATGTGGAAATTGTTGTGGGAGATTTATAGTATGTTATGCAAGACAGATTAGGCAGTCATAAAATACTCTTTGACTTTAAGAAATAGGAACTATTGAATAAATGTGATTTTTAACTGTCTTAAGCACTCCAAACTGATATTCCTTGAATATCACTACCGTATTTCATTCCAGAACAGTGTTTTGTAATAATATTGTTCAAAACTCAGTGAAAGATGTTTTAAAGTTTTGAAGTAAATCCTGACCCATAAGACTGGAATCCGGGGCAATCAGGTGCTCTTCAATATTTTGGGTATTGATAGAATGGAAAAATGAGAGAGAGATGAAAAAAGAGGCTTCACCAGATTGCAATACACAGAGAAAATGAAAATGCATTATCTAGAGATTCACTAAGCTACGTTAAAGTAGCCAGAAGGGTGTCAGAGGTTAGGCCCTAGACAAGCCATACTTTAATACAGGGAAATAAGGAAGCTCAAGGACTCTAACTTAATATTTACTTTTTTTTTTTTCTTTTTTTCTGGCAGATTAAAGTTATATTTTTTGTTCTTCTGTTTTTGGACTGAGGTGAAGAAAGCTCAAGACACATGCTGTGTTAAGGTGGAGAAGTATATGTGTCTTTATTTTTCAGAGTCAGGATGTGCTATTTCACATTTTTGCATGTTTGTTTTTTCTCCTTTTCATTTAACCAGGACACTTTTTAAAAGGACTTTTCTTGATATTTGTTTACACACATAATATTTTGTTATGTTTAAAGGTTTTATAGGTGATAGAACTGCCTATTATTAAAATTACCTAATACTTCCTATTATGAAACTTTGATTTTGTCTACTTAAAATAGTGCCAAACTGTAACTGCTTTGACTAAAGTTTTCCATGCCAAGTAGCTGTCCCAGGCTGTACTTTTCTGAAAAGCTCCAGCCAAAACAGGTCTGCCATTTCTAGGAATGCTGTAAGGAAAAAATATGTATTTTTGCCCAAGTCCCTGAAGTTCGTGAAATACAGGCTTTGAAGTGCCCCTTAACGCAGGGAAATAAAAATTAAAATGTTCAGGGGGCCAGTTTTCCAAGAAAAGGTATGCCCTCAGTGATTATTTTGCTACTTCAATGAAGATGGAGGTAAAAACCGTCAAGTTTTTTTTTTCTGGCTTATATGGACACTAAAATGAGAGCATGATATTCTTTATGATGATTATCTGTTCTCAGCTATAACCCTTCTGTCACAAAAAGGTAAAGAAGAAATCACATACTCAAAACAGAAACAAAAGCTAAATTTGAGAAAGAAGAGGGCTGGAATGAAACAATAAATCTAAGAAACAAGGCCTCAGAGATGTAAGGGAGAACTGACAGAAAACAAAGGAAACTAGAGAGGAAATTCAGAGAATTTTAAGATCACAGATGGTTTGGGTTGGAAGGGAACCTTGAAGATCATCTAGTTCCAAACCCCCTGCCATGGGCAGGGACACCTTCCACTAGACCAGGTTGCCTAAAGCCTCATCCAACCTGGCCATGAACATCTCTAGGGATGGCATCCACAACTTCCCTGGGCAACCTGTTCCAGTGTCTCACCACCCTCACAGTAAAGAATTTTTTCCTAATATCTAATCTAAACCTACTCTCTTTCAGTTTGAACCCATTCCCCCTTGTCCTGTCACTAGATGCTCTCATAAATAGTCTTACCCCATCTTTCCTGTAGGCTCCCCTCAGGCACTGAAGGGCCACAATTAAGTCACCCCAGAGCCTTCTGTTTTCCAGGCTGAACAACCCCAATTCTCTCAGCCTTTCCTCATGGTAGAGGTGCTCCATCCCTCTGATCAACTTGGTGGCCTCCTCTGGACTCTCTCCAACAGGTCAATGTACTTCTCTGCTGGAGACCCCAGAGCTGGAGACAGCACTGCAGGTGGGGTCTCACTAGGACAGAGCAGAGGGGCAAAATCACCACCCTTGACTTGCTGCCCACACTGCTTTGGATGCAGCCCAGGACTGGCTTTCTGGACTGCAGGCTCACGTTGCTGGCTCATGCCCAGTCTCTCACCCACCAGAACCCCCAAGTCCTTCTCAGCTGGGTGATTACCTGGGCAAAGAGTCATTAATAGGGAAAACTGGATGTACAAGATGGGACATTATGAGCACTGAAAATTCTAGGCATCAAAAAGTAGGGAATTCTACTTTAAAGGTTTGCCTATGTATTGTGACACAACTTTTAGTTTGAGATCCATATGTTTTTACGTCTGGGCACTCTGTCCCCGTGAGAGGATGGAAATAATCTTTCTGGAGTTCATATCACAGATAAGGTTATCTCTATCACGCATTTGTCGCAGAACTGGGAAGGAATGTAAAGCTGTAGCAAGAGATTTCAACAAGAGAAAGAGAGAGCCTCATTATGAAGATGTGGATGCTAGTCTAGACAACTGAATTCCTATCTTGACTCTAGATATGTGATGCTGAGGAGGTAACTTAAACCAAACTTTCAATAGATTGCTGATAACAGAATGTATTTCATTTTCTTGGTACCCAGACTCAGATTGTGGACACATATTGGAAGAAGAGCTGAAGACTCCCAAGTGTGGCTTAGATCAGTTGGATCTGTAAATCACACCCAGGGTGTGTCAAACTGGATACTCAAAATTCATGGATACTAATAACTGTAGTGTCCCTGCTTCAGTCCTGTATTTGTAGGATGTGCATAAAATTCACATGGATATTGTGGATATAATTAATATTTGTGAAGGTTTCAAAATTACACTGATTAGTATCATAAAAGAAAACTCATGGGGAGGTTAATTAATGTTTTTTAGAGAATAGCTTGAACAGTGTGCAACAAAGATGGCATGAGGCCATCCACTGAACAATGGGGCCATGTATTTAACAATGAAGTAAATATTGAACAGCTGTTCATTAAGTAAACACCATTCACTTAGAGAACTGAAATGGCTGGAGTGCTATGGAAAAAAGTTAATGAGTGTGTAATTAAAGCCTGTATCAAAATACATATTCTCAAAATAAATCAGTTGAGATTTCATGGGCAAGCTTATCTCTACCACAGTCTCACTTTTGCATATAATTTAAAATGGGGGTTTTTATGTTATTTGTATACATGCATGTTCGACAAAAATATATGCTCACCTGTTAATGAACACAAGCAATAGAGATAAAAAATAGAAAAAAAGGCCTATGAATGGAGAAGAATGAAGTGGATGCAGACAAGGGCTGAATAGGGAGAATGTTCTCCTCTCTGCCTGGGAGACGTGTAGGAAGACACGGGAAGACTTCATTTCTTCATCATATAAATGCTTTGTATTTCCAGTTGAAAAGTGCACTTAAGGTAATGGTTTTCAAATTCACTTTGAAAATGAGACGTGGATTTCCCATTGATTTTATCAACTTTTGAACCTTTTAGTCAATGTTCAAAAAATCCCAGCCTTTGAATTTTCCACGTCCATTACAGATCAGTGTGTGCTTCACTGACGTCCAGCTGATTTTCCAAACAGTACAGTTTTTCCAGGAGCTTAGATAAAAGTGACTACAAGTTCACAGTTCTTCACTTATCCACATTTCCATCTCATTCAGCATCTTCCATCATGTTTGAATGACACTTTTTTGTAACAAGTGTCTTAGATTTTATAGTTTATATTGCCTTCTACTGTGAAACGAGTAAAGCTAAAATAATAGCTAAGAAAAATGTCTGAAAATACTTTACATGGGAGTTGACATTGGAAGACAGTAAAATCATGTAGAATATATCACACTGAACTGTCAATGAGTTGTCCTTTGAAGTCAGAGAACTGTAATTTTTGTTCTTTTCAAATACACATTTATATCCCTTTTTATTTTTGGTCACATGCTGTTTCACAGATCAGTCAAGAATGGTCACTGAGCAATTGCTGTCCAAATTCTCTCACTATTAATTTATGCTCTCTGCCTTTTAGGCTCATTAACTCACCACCTGCTGTCTAAGATGGGTGCTCTTTGGTACAGTTATTGTGGGATTTACCAGATTTTTAATATTCAGTTTGACAAAGTTGGAACTTATAGCTGCTTTAACAGTATATAAAATATTATTCCAGAGTGAATTTATTTCAATAATTTTTAGACTAAGACTAAGGTAAATATTGCCTCAAATCATTCTTAAAAGTAAAGAACCAGAAGCACAAGGAAGAGTAAAATAATGTAAAAGATAGATTGGGTCTGTTTCTATTCATAAATACTGATATTCCATACAAATATACCCATGATACTGCTATGATTTGATCTTTCAAAAGTGCATTTTAAGTAAAAGTCATGCTGAATATATTAAAATATATTTCTTGACCTAACCATTTAATTTTAACAGAGGTGGACGTGATCATAATGATTTCTAGAGACCCTAGGTCAGAATAAGAGGTTCTTTAATAAAAGCTTTTTACTTCACATAGCTTGACCTTTATACTGGGATTTTATTATTTCTACAACATATCCTTTCCTTACAATTACTTGTGTTTCTATAAAATACTAGCCTTGACTGTTTTGAATGATGAATCATAGCTGATTTTTTTTATGGTAGTTAGAAAAATAGGGGAAAAGGGTTTTTAAAGAGTCTAGTATTGCACTCTGCAAAACAGGACCCTGTATTAAATACATTGAATTTCCCTTAAATACATGATGCAACTTCATCATTAAGCTCTGTTTGATGTTTTCTTTACTTAACTTACATTATCTCAGTGGGCAATCATTCCTTGGAACATTTTAAAACAAATGGTAATTTCAGTTCTAACCAGCACAGTCTTTCAGAAAACACCCTTCACCAATCATCATGCCATGTGCTGGCCTCAAATTTTAAGAATCTTATCAAGCTAGAGAAGAGAAATGCACAAATCATGGGAATAAAGTATATTCTGATAATATAAAGGAGCACTAACAATATTATTTCTTTAGTATATAACCAACAAAAAGAGAGAAACTGTAGAATCAAATAAAAGATGATTGATGTACGCGTGTACAATGGGCAAATATTAGAGTAAGTACGGCACAAATACAAATACACCCATACTGCTTCAGTGATTTTAATTAGGCAATTACCCAAAATGTTTATTATGAATTGATTGAATTTTTACTTGCTTTGCAACTTAAGAAACGTGGAACTCTGAATTCAAAGCAGAGTTTCAGTTAAATAAAAGCAATTCTTTAACTTTATGTCAGATTGTTTAGTAAATCAAGTTGCTTGAAACATTTGGGCTCAACAGTGTATTATTCTGTTTCTATAGAATTCTGAAGTAAAATGAAACTTGAAATCTGGCCTCTTACATCCAGATTTTTATATAGTTTGTGAGCAGGTCTTTACTGTGCTTAGGATTTATGGGATGATCAATGATCCCATAAATAGTTCAATCAAAGTAAAGTATTATTATTGAACATTAGGAATTTAAACTACTTAAATCAGCTCAAATATACATTCTTACATTGTAATAATATACAGCCATGTTTTGTTTTGTTTTTTTTTCCAGTAGACACAAAATACCACAGTTATTCTAAGATCTGGTTGTTGGTATATACAGCATAATTATTTTGTATTTAGTATTTTATAGCTGCTCAGTAAAAATTCAGTTAAAGCTCTCTGGTCAATATGATTCTAGAATAAATGAATCTTCTTACAAATTACTTAATAAACCCGCCATGTTTCTAAAAACTGCATAGATATCATTATTGCTGAGTGATTATATTAAAATATGCCTCAATTTCCCCAGGTAAGCAAATCCTTTTGTTGACTTTGTGATGAAAAATTCTTGTCAATTTGGCTTTGGTTTAACTCACTGGTGGGTTAAACTGATAGCAATTTACTCAAATTTAGTTTGGTATAATTCTTTTTTCATTTGATGTAATTTTAAAACAGCTTGAAATGAATTGGTTTATAACACATACCCTTCTTACATACCCTTCAAGATTCTTTTTCCTTCGAGAAACAGTTCGGATGACTCTACAAGTGTGTGGAGGAGCTTTACCTTGTATTTGTGTGATACAGTTTTTGTCATGCCTTTGAATGAAAGCACAGTTTAGAGTTTAAAAAATCATCATGTGAAATGTGTAAGGTATTTCCTGCGCTCATTTTTCTCCAGTTGTTCAGTTTATTACATTAACATGTTACCTATAAATTAACTATAATTCATCTCTGCAGTTTCTAAATAGCATCTGTCTTAAAGCAAACATAAGCCCTTCCTAGAACAGAGGCACTTAAACTCTACCCAAGTCACCGGAGAGTCTCCTTCAGACTCTTCTACTGCTTGGGTAACTCACCTCCTAAGTTTGAACTCATTTGAAACTGGTTGGATGTGTGGTTATGACTGCAGCTGTCTTGGAAAAGAAAGAGAAAAGGCAAAGGCAAGGTTCATCTTCATCTAGCTATTAGACTACGGGTGGAAAAGGGAGCACAAATGATGATGGATCTCCAGACCACTTCTCTTTCTTTAATTCCTTTATACAGTGCTTGTTCTGTGGAATTGGGTCTAAGATCCCACATGTACCCCTTCCAAAGGGATTACCTCACCCTCTCCTCTACCCTTCTGGTCTTGTGACTTTTGCATTCCTCCTTGCACATTGACTTAACTCCAAGGCTGACATGGAAAATTTTGAACAATCTGCTTGAGGAGAGTTGAAACACACAAGATGAGGCATCAAGCCCCCTCAAGTTTAACATGGGGGTATTTTTTTTTTCCTCCAGAAGGCAATTCTGTGTATGGCTAGCAGGTGTAAAGGCACAGGGGAGAATGATACAGCTACATTGACTAATTGTATAAAGGGTGCCTTGCTTTTAACACCTTGGGCAGAGGTTGAACCAAGCAGAATTTAGCCATTTATGCTGGGAAGATGGGATCACTCTTTCAAGGCTGGGTAACACGGTACAAGCGAGGGTCAAGTGCTCTGTAAGGGCTGGGTAGCTGGGAGCCATGACCAGCAGGGCAGGGGCCTTGTCAACCCCATCCCACTTCCTCCAAGCAGGGAGCAAGGTAGGCCTAGGAATGGCAGCGGGGGTTGGCCAAGAGTCCAGATTCTCATGCTAGTCTATGGTGACAAGGGAGGCCAGGTAAAGACAGGGTCAGGATCAGGTTTGGCAATGATAACTAGGATTGGAGACAGTTGATCTGGTGATCCCCAGCTGATCCAAGATTAAGCCAGGATCTGAGTCCACAGGTCTGAGTCCAAATCAACAGGGTCCATGGTCAGAGGTGGAGACAGGTACAGCTGTGATACAGCTCATGGAGGAGCTGAAGGCATCAGCCTGAGCTGGGGCTGCAGAGCCTATGGACAGGAGGCAAAGTCCGCAGCCCCGAGTGAGGCCAGTCAAGGCCCTGACATCAAAAAGTCACTTGACCCCATTTCCCGACTCGGTCCAGAGTGTTTTCCTGACTTGGTCCAGTGGCCTACTTTTCCTCTTCCTTTAAAGAATCTGAATGGATCTGTAGGTACCATCACAATTTTGTCTAACAAAATTATATCCTTTATGTTCTCACAGCATGAATTCAGGGCAGCTAACTATAGGCACCAAATTTTGTGACAGTTTTTGTAACACATGCAATGTGCAGCATATTCGAGTGTATGGGCAAGCATCAGTCCCCAGAAGAGAGGAGAAATGAGAAATGTACTCTGAAGCAGTGATTAATCAGTGGATACCTTGCACCATGGGCTGTCACAATGGAGTAGGATTCTGGGAGTATCAGTAATATTCATACTCAATAGTGGGTAAGAACAGCTGGAGACCGGTCAGAAATGAAGACCTGGGAAGAACAGTCAACAAGAAATAGTGCAGGGAGTTGTACCGTTTCATTTCAAGTCTGATGGATATTTGAAGGTAAAAGCATTCCACAAAGGGTTTAGGACCCTAAATGAAAAGTCGTGGATTCTTACTCTCGCAGCTGTAGCAAGAGGAGAGATACATGGGACTAGGCATTGCAAATCCATACTCCTGCAAGTATTTCCCTAGACTCCACTCCAGGGAGTGCCTCTCCAGGGCAGAAGCTTCACTTAGATGCTTTTATTCATTCTTTGGGGTAGGCTCTCTCTCTCTCTCTCTTTCTTTCTTTCTTTCTGTTGATGCCGTAATAAATATGCAAGTTAGGTGATAGAAGTACTGGCCACTTTTAAAACTTTTCGTATCTGTAATTCTGTGTTTGGGGGAGTTGCAGTCTTGTGTACAAAATAGTAACAGATTACATTAGTGTAATCCAATCTCCATCTGCTCTGTGTGTCTTTTTTTAGGTTTTGTTACTTTACCATTCCCCTCTTATAAGTGCTTTGTGGAGCTTCCACTTGGTCTTTCTTTTCAGAGTAGTGTCAGTTTCTTAATATTCCCGTGGGCGCTCTGAGGTTAAAATTTTTTTGTCAGTAACTTTTATTTCTTCTTTAAAAAATCCATTTTGAAGCTCTGTGGAATTTAGAGAGAGTCCTTCCATGCTCTTTTGGTTGTATTTAATTGTTTTTCTCATAAATCACATATTTTGTTTTGATGCAAAACATGGCGACAGAAAAGAATCTAACATTTTATGTAACTGGCATGTCATTTATGAGATCTCCATTAGACAAAACATTTGTTTAGATACTCTGTTATTCATTTATTTTTATGTCAACACCAAAACCAACAGCAGAAATGAAGAGAGATGAATAATAAGGCAAACTGTTTTAGTATCAATGTACTCTGCCTAAGGCAATATACTGTGCAACTGGTGAAGAATGCTTATTTCCTTCCCAAAACCTCTGCTGAGAACCAGCTCTTATAAACAATCTCTTACTCTTTTGTCTTAAGGGGCTATTTTCAGCTATCTCCAAGACAAAATTTCAGTTGATGTGTTTCACTTAAAAGATTTTTTATGGTAAATTGGTGAGTAATAGCTTTCAATTATGGTTATCTTGCCTACAGTTGCATTATCTTTGTTACATCTGCTCTTGGCCAATTGCTTTTCTCAGTGTAGTACATGAAAAAGACAGTATACAGGAAATAAACAATAGTCTCATTAGCAGACAGATTTAACAAGATATGGCTTCTGAGAGAGATATGTAAATTTTATAGACATCACAAACAAAAATAAACATTTCAACTGATCTACTGCAGCAATGGCAATGTTTCTCTTGTTAGAGCTGGGAGGTCTTTCTTGAGGAACGATAGTGGCTAGAAAGTAGTTGATGCCACTTTCAAACCATAGGTACCCCCAAGTTGCCTTGAGAGGGAAAAGGCAACCAGGAGTAATCTGTCCAACTGTTACAGCAGAAGGAGCCTGTTCTCAGACACCATTTTAGCAGCCAACTAAAAACTCCCAGAAACTTCTGGGTCAACTTATGTCAGGTGATGTTCATACAGTAAGTGTGCTGGTTCCAAGACCAGCAGGAATTCTGGATTCAGGTATGTGAAAGCAATGTATGTGCAGTTCAGCTGATTCACTGATGTGCAGTACCTTTGCCGCTGTCTGGGAACTCTACACCTATACACATATAGATACTGAACATATGAACTGAGTTTTTTGTGGTGAAGCATATGTGTCTCCAAATGTTGACAAAAGAAGTTGTAACTTACCCAGCCAAAATAGTTAAATACTTCAGTGTTTGGGACTTTAAAATATATGTCTGCTGTTGTTATGTTCTCTGCTTTAGCACTTAACCTTCTGATGTTCACACATTCATTTTAAATCAACTGCTATAAAAGTTTGGACAATTTATGCACTTTCCTGTGAATTCCCTCCAATTTGTCAATAACTTCCAAGCACCGAGGTGAGTAGGACCATGAAAAACTCCAGGAGGTAAAGAAAAAAGAACATTCCTTTTCCTGTATATGTAGTTCAGAGATATATTTGCCTCTAAACCAGCCATTTCACTTTTTAAACTTGCACTGAATTTACATTTGTATCTTATACCGAAGTTTTTTCCAACATTACTACTTACTGGCTATTTTCTTCAATGTGAACTGAGTGTTTCTGCTCTGCTCCGTTGTTTGGTCTAAAAGACTTGAGGTTTTTTCAGATTAAATAATATTCTTTTATCCGCTAGTATGATTTTGATTTTCAATACCCTTGTGTTCATTATTTGTGTTCAGAGAGTCTTGAAAAACTTATTATTTAATATCAGATTAGAAATGTTGGGTAATATATCACCTGCCAAAGGTCTCAGATGGCAGTTTAAAACAGGTATGTGAAGAATGGAAATCTGATGGAATATATGTTAGGGCACAGGACAGTTCAATTCTCCTTGGCAAAGAAAGAATTAGGAGCATCAAACTGAAAAGAAAAAATATTAAAAATGCACACCCCAATATATGTAATAGTTCTGTAGCAGACAGTTCATTTAAGAGACTTAGCTCTTGTTTTGTCTCTACTCAAAACTCTCATTTTCTTCCCGACCACTGGGCACCAAAATGGAGAATATCTCACAGGTACTCATCCTCATAAGGTGCAAAGGAAAAGGCTTACCAATATAAAAACATGGATTTTTGTTCTGAAGACTGCTAGTATCATTCTTGGGTAGGGATAATGTGTTGAAGTGTTTGGGACTAAGTATTGTCTCTGATATGTGCCCAATCTATACTGGTGTGGGGTTGCCAGTTAATGCAGATTTCTTTTTTTAGATGTTTATTGTTGAAGAGTTTATAAGAATCATGACTGTTAAAGCCCTGTTTGTAGCTGGCAAAGGTGGATTTCTATATTGATAGGGATTCCTCCTAGAATCATTGGACTTATGAGAAGCAGAAATCATTCCACCAAATCAAGTTGAAGTTTTTCCTCTTGATGTATTGATTAGAAATGGTAAAATGGAGAGAAAATATCATCAATAATTTATTTACATTCAATCATGTATCTCTGTTGATCATCCCAAATAGACAATAAATGTGGCATTTCAAGTATTTCCAACTTGTCCATAGAATGTAATCCAGAAAGGTGCTTTTCAGATAATAAAATCAAGAAGTCAGTAAAAATGCTTATCTGGTTAAAATATCTGTTCTTTGTGGGTTTTTACACATGCATATATACCCATATTTTATTCTGTATAGTACTGAAAAATAAAAAAAAAAAATTAAACTTTTCCAGCTGGCGGGATTTGTCAACTTTTTTTTTATTTTTTTTATTTTAAGTAGATGTGGAATAGATAGGAATTTGCTAGATTTCGAGATGCTTCTGGTAGACCAAGTAGTGGTTATGGTCTTCTGTCAGATGTATTTTACTTTTTTTTTTATCTTTGAAGACTGGTACATAAGTGTTCTCAATGGAATCTGGTATATAGAATATAATTCTATGTGAATTGTACTTGAAAATAAAGCCGCAAATTCTTCAATACCCATAAATAATATTTGTAATAATGCAGATTAGAATCTGGTAGCTTTTTTGCATCAGCTTAAGTCTTTCAGTCAAGACTAAATGGCTTTCTAAGGAAGAGAAGTTCAAGACAGACAGTAGTTAAGAATCCAATGTACTAGTTATTGGGCCTGTACTGTTGGTACAGGACAAAAATAGTGGGTTTTTCAATAAGAAATTACTTAGAAAGTTATGTATGATAATGAACTGATTAGATAGGGAGTAAAAATCATAAATGCAGTGACAATTATGAGATGTCTTTTAAGAAAATTATTTTTTTCGATACTATCTTTAAGTTAGAAATGGTAAATTTTCCCATTCCTAGTGCCATGTTTGAACATAATCAGCTATGACAATTACTACTCTCTCACTCACCATGGAACTTCCTCATATCAGCTGTTTTCCATGTACCCGTGAAGAGGGTTGATTGACGTTGCCTCACCTGTAATTTTGGCATGGTGGTAACTTATGCTGTGGTTGCACCTGTATGAAGTGATGGCTTCCTTGAAAGGGCTTCCCCGCTTTGCCAATAAAATGCCAAATTATTTTTTGCTCTCTTGATTTGTTTTACAAAAAACCCCCAGATTATCATGTGGTTACAATGGCTTTCCAGCATGTGACTGTTTCTTTTCCTAGAGTGCTGGCTCTACTGTTGATATGATCTTTCATGGTTCGAACCTACTCCGATTGAAATCAATGGAGAAGTTCCCACTTCTTTACGGAAAGTAGTATTATAGCCTCTGTTACTAATTGGGTGAGTTTTACCTGGTTATTGCAGTCCCAGTGCCAAACCTCTGTCTTGGCCTTGTAGCTCCACCAAGTCCCAGAGGTGTGTGGATTCAATACCAGCTGAGCTGCTTTGTGCCTTAGAGTCATATCTTGCTTTTCCTCACTTCGGTCTCCCAAATATTGTTTTCTTTGAGAATATGGTTTATAGCACTAAGCTCTGTCTTTAACTGACTATTCACTCTGTCCAAATAGAGGGAAGGAATTTTTTTAATGACTATTCTTAGTGTTTGATATAAGTGTCAAATCGATACTGGGAAGAAATCTACAGTTTAGAGCTCACCTGCTGTCCCAGCTGGGCTGTCTGTCTGTCTGCCAGGACTTTTTTTCATTTTCTTTTTTTTTTAATAAAAGGAGACCAAGAAAATGGAAATAAAAATCACAATTATCAGAACAATAAGAAACAAAAATTCTATGCATGTGTATATTAAACCCTGTTGTACCTAAAAGTGAACTTTCCTGAGGCAAAAAGATCGAAGTGGTAAAAGGCTGAACTTGACCCAACAGGTTGTATACACCTTATCTGGCAATATTAACATGCATTTGAAAGTTATTAGTGCCCCAAACCTTTCAGTGCCAAAGTGTGCCCTAAGTGTTATTTGATACTAGATGTTACATAAATTTGTATTTTCATTACTAAGCAACTTTAGGATATGTAGTGTGTGTTTGAAAAAAAGGTATGGTAATAATTCACTAATAATGGGTGCCATGTGGGGGGAAAAAGGCAATATTACCTACCAAAGAAATATAAAACATGGTTTATATTTTCAACAGTTTGAGAATGAAATGAAAACAGAATATTTGGTGCACCTGTAAAAACACATTTGATCATAATGGCAAGTACAGCATTCTTAGTGTGGGATTCATATTTCATAACTCATGTTCAAACAAGAAAAATGATTATAATGTTAAGTATTTCCTGAGTTTATTTTGATGGATGGCAGAATAAGTATCTTTTACTCATTAAAATACAGATTGGTATAATTTAATAAATGAATTTAATACACAGATGTTCAAGACTGTTTGAACAGAGTGCATATTAATCAACTTCTCTATAACTGATCCTCTTTTATATTTTTTAAAAGAAATTTGCAGGAGCCAAAAGTTTATTAGATCTGTATGATCTCGGTCTGGTGTCAGATATCAAGTATGTTGTTTGAATCATGTCAGGTGATCAAAGTGTTTCTTTTTGATTGATGAACCTGTAAACACCAAACTATTTGAGTGGTCATTGCTTTTGCATCTATTTGAGACACTGACACATCCTTTGAAAAAATGGCCAAGATTTTTAAGAGTGACTTGCAATACTGAAATTTCACTTTTGGGTGCCCTGCAGAAGACTGATTGTTAGACAGTATTAAGTACTCTGGTTTGAAAAGCTGTTTTAAGTTATATACATCCAAAATAGGGCCCCAAAATCATTTGTCGTATATGAGAACTGCAACTAAGAAATGCAGAGTCTGATTTTCCCTATAGCTTATGTTCGCTTTTTCTTCACTGGTTTCAGTCATTGGTTTCAATGGAGTAGCACTGAATTTACATGCACATAAATGAGAAAAGAAATAGGACCTTCATTTTTTATAGCATGTATTATGGAAATATGTGGAGCTGCAAGGTATCCAAGTGAGCTTATAAGAGGTCTTTGCAGAAAACAGTGGATCCCAGATAAGCCTAAGATCCACTGAAAATTGTCCCTGTCTTGCTGCCCTTAAGGTACCTGAAGGAGCCTGGTCTCTTGAATGGGCTCCAGAGCCTTGAGAAGGTGCCAGAGTACTCTGCAGAGAGATACACAGGAGTGAGCATTTGGGGGTCACTGATATGTGACCCTCTGAGCTACCTTTGCCAAATGATGAACACTTGCATGTTTCTGAAATTAGTAAAGTAAATCCCTCAGGATCTGTTATTTTGTTGTCTTTTTTAAAAAAATAATGCTCTCTCCTTTTTTTAGTGATAAGTTAGAAAGGTTTTCTGTTCTTGAAGTGGGGAGGTGTAGAGTCCCCTCCTTCCTGCAGCAGATTAGGACCCTGCAGTGTTGGACATGTACAAGAATTCAAGTCCTTTCTCCTCCACTGAGAAGTGACCTAAAAAAATCAGATGCTATGCAATTCTACAGTGGAGATGATTGAATTTAAATCAATTTACATACATGATCTCACACTTTCTTATACTAAGAAGGACCATGAGTGAGTAGTGGTTCCCTACAGTTGACTATAGGTGAGTGAGGATACCCAGGGATCATTTCCCCTTCTCTGATTTAGAGCTTCTGCCACTGAGCAATCGAGTAGAACAAAAGTTCTTCCTCTTCGTCTCTTTCAGGAAAGGTTTTGGTCTGTAGCTTTTTTTCTGGCTTCCTTTCTTGTAGGTGAGCTCTGAGCTTACACCTCAGCTTGTAAGAGTGCAGGGGCTGGCAATCTGGCCGTGTCTTCCCACTGAACAGGGGATTCAGATCCAAACAGTCTATTGGGAATGTTTCTTGGCTTTTAGTAACTTCCTGACTGTGCCCAGAAATTTAGGAGAGTGCTAGTTGACCTGGGATATGGGTGTGCCAGAAAGTACTCTATTAAGTTCACAGAGTAGTTTATTGAATGCTGTAACATGTGCCAGTGTGCTGCTGCTGCTGCTTATGGTACTAGTATATTTGTACACTAATATATATACATTTTATACCTATTTTTAATATACATATATAGGTTCTTCCTAGAATAAACACTGCAGGTGTCTGGGAGGTATCAAGTCTATGAAACACATTTGAGCAGAGATGTGAGACAGTCAGCTATATTCTTGTCCCTCAAGGCAAGGAGCTGGATGATTGGCAAGCTGGAAGGAGCACTGCTAAGCATAGCCGGGGTTAAAGAGGAGCTAAGAAGGCCCCAGTGCTCAAAGCAAGTGTTGTAGGTGTGTATGTGCATTGGTGATGTTTGATCACAAAGGACAAACTAACCTTTCATTCCAGGCTTTGTCCTTAGAGAGGAATACCAGATTACAAGTAGAAAGTGAAAATGAAGAGGTTTATATTTTTTAAATTATTAGAGGTCCATATTCCACCTAGTGACCATGTGTTCCTGGGTACGTTCTCTGTGGTCAGGTAAAGCATTTGGGAAACTTTTAGGTGATCACACAGGTTTCCTTTTGGGTGTGGTTAAGCCTCTTAGTGTTCAAATAAAAGACTTTTTACCTTCATAGCAGCAGTTCCAGTCACCCTGACATCAAAATCTGAGAATCAGCTGACTTATGTGTTTGTCCCTGACTCTGCTCCTACCAATTTTTCAGAACATCTGGATGGAGACAGTGCTGCAGTGGCTCTGACAGAGTTCATCCAGGGGCTACTGGTAAGCAGGATGGCTGACTGATTTGTACTCAAATTCCCAAATCTTTCTGAACTGCATGTTCTTGCTTCTTCACTGTCCAACACCTTGTAGCCATTCTCACCTGTACAGAGTGAATGTAAAAAAACTACCAGTCTAGATGGCAACACTGCTCACCTACTTTGCCCAGGTTTTAAAGCCTGCACAAGCTGAAAGGCAGCAGGAAATCCTACCTAGGGATTTTGTCCATTTCTGCTGTGACTCATTTCAAGGTACATGGTCCCACTTCCCCAAAAAGGGAGAAAGGCAGGAGT
This sequence comes from Corapipo altera, assembly GCF_003945725.1. Classification (NCBI taxonomy): domain Eukaryota; kingdom Metazoa; phylum Chordata; class Aves; order Passeriformes; family Pipridae; genus Corapipo; species Corapipo altera. The sequence continues at coordinate 14,529,535 of NW_020884883.1, forward strand.
AATACATGGAAGAATTATTTGCAGCAACCTTTTCATCTCTAATAGTCAACAGGAAAAGTACAGTTTTACTTTGTTTTTCAGATAACTTAGCCATGATATCATAATGATAAGAACTTTGCCTTAATGTCCAGTTCTGTAATGTATCAGCCAGATAATCAGTTTCTGGTCCAAGAATTTTAACGAGAAGTTCCTGGTCTGCAATAAGAACAGCTTCTTCCAATGTAAAGACTCATGGAATGTCCTCATACCAAAACACAATAGTCAGAGGGTGAGTCTTGTTTCATATGTTTCATGGAAGTGGAAGCAATTAACATCTTTGTTCCATTATTATTTTAGGTGAGAAGCATCTGTTCCTACATCAACTGAGTTGGAATGAGGGGAAAGGCAAGGGTTTTATTCATGTCTTCCTAACTTCTTGATTTCATCAAATAGCTTCTAAAAGTTTTCAGTCTCAAACTGTCCAAGTAACATTTTTGTCATTGGATTTATTAATGTAGATAAATCAGAGAGAAACTCGCCATAGTAATTAGCTGTATGTAAAGAGGATCTGTGACAGTGTATTCCTTGGCACAGTGCTTTTTTTGTCATAAGCTTACTTTTTCTGGAAGGAGTTTAAAGCCTCACATGCCACTTTCATAACCCAGTCAGTTGCTTGTGAATGGAAAAAGCCATATTTGTCCTTTTTCTCTACCTTTACCAAATTATGTTAGACATTGCAGCACAGATTCCAAGCTTCTCAAGTGTGTTTTCTCACTTGGATTTGAATAAAAATCTCTTTCCACTTTTATCTTGTGCACTTGTTCTGTTATAATTTGAGGTGTCACTACTACACCAGCTGTGTGGTGCTATCCAGAAAAGAATCTTATTCATGTTAATGATGATGTATATAAAGACACTGGTTCCAACTCCACCTGCTGGTAAGCCTGAGACGGACCTACCTTTGTTAAGTTGCTGTTCCTCAATTAGTGGTGGAAACAATCTTCTGAAACTTTTGCATGGGTTCTGAGATTAACAGTTTCAAGTGCCACAAGTCACATCATTCTGAGATTTTACTTGACTACAGAAAGTGAGCCTCTGTGCTTCAGAAAGAGACATTATTTGGGGTAATCTTAAGAGATCCAACCTCTGGTTTTAAATACAAGGATTTTTACAACACTGACCTTTTACCCTTTTCTCCAAGCGTGATGTCTTAATTGTATCTATAATAACTGAAGAATCATGGCTGGGCTTCACGAACGAAGATTTGGGAAAGGCTCTATCCACGTTTGTTACAAGCACGCTGGTGGCTAATAAGGCCAATATGAGATAGACATGTCCGATTGCAAAAGGCACAGCAGAAAGACTCCTTAGGTGGTATATTCTGCAAGGCACAAATCTTTCTGCATTGTCTTTTCTCCTCGAGAGTGATCCTGCGTGCATTTTCAAAGGAAACAGCAGCGTTATAGATAGTGTGTCTCCAGGCCTCCCAATTGGAGGCCAGAGTAGACCAGTTATGTTGATCAATATGGCCAAGGCTGAGATGTTGTTTCAGGGAGTCCTTGTATCTTTTCTTTGGGGCTCCTCCCTTGCAGCAGCTGGTGGCAAGTTCACCATAAAGCAAGATCTTGGGGAGGTGGTGGTCCTTCATCCTGGAGACGTGTCCTGCCCAACACAGCTGAGTTCTCATCAACATGGCCTCAATGCTTGTGACTGCTGCTTGCTCTAGAACAGACGTACTTGTGACGTAAAACTGAAGAATATGTGACCAATTATGACACTATGACTAATACATAGAATAGTTCAATAATGTACATTTATTCAAAAGCACAGCACACAGATTCAAAGATAAAGGTTCTTTCTTTACATCTGGATTAATTATTTCCCAGTCTCAGACTGTACTTTTAATCTTTCCATTCCAAAGAAAACAGCAACTAACCTGAACATCACCTTGCCTTCACTTTTTCTTTTAATGTCAATGTAGTGAACCTAAACATATGCTTGACAGAATTGACCTACCTATAATATGATTACATAAATGTGTGTCCACTTCTGATGTTCAAAGAAACACAAGGTTTAATGGAAGTTTTTTGAACAAGAATCTTTTCAGAGTCCTGCTGGCATCAGTGAGTTATGAACCAACCCTATGGTGATGTCTTCTATTGGAGAACAATGTTGTGCTATTGCAAACAGGTTAGTATCAAGTTTTCTGCAGTTCTGATTCTTGTAAAACAGGACTCAGAAATCTGGACACTCTTGGCAACTTGTAAAACCTCAACTAATAAGCAACCCACTGAGAAATCTCTTTGTGTGTACTTTTTTTTGGTGAAATAACTCAAAGATTTTTTTTTCCAGAATAATGAAATGGAAGGTAAGTTGAATGGTGAGCCCCAAGGATTATGTTTTTTTATAACTTCCCCATCTTTTGTGCCTTTGGCACTCCTTCTCTTGCAACAACAGATATCAGGTACCTCACTTAAGAACTGCTTATTAAAGCAATAATCACTGATCTTCACAGTGGGAACTTCAGTGCTGAGCCAAAGTCACAGGTGCCAACTCCACCATATTTGGCAGCAAATCTTTATACATCATCTACTGTCCTGCTGCTTTTTTGGCCACGAGTCTAAGAATTCCAGGCAATTGGCAGGCTTGTTGGAGAAGCTCAATAGCTCCAGTGAAGCTACCTTGTGCTCAGATATCTTGAGCAAATGGCCACTGCAGATGTACAAATTGACTTCACGCTTGTCTAAAGGATTAGATATGCGAGATCAGCTGTATCAGTACAGCAAGGCTACAGCAAGTAGAATTCCATGGCTATGCCTACGCTAGTAAACGAGTCAGTGCCAAGGGATATTTTTGAGAACTGGATCCTGCCTCTGTTCCAGCAAAGTGTTTGAAGGCCTCTGCCACAGTTTTGCCTCGGTCTGACTTGAAGCAGCCTTGTCACAACACTCTGGTGCTACAGCTGAGTTAATGTATGTTGTGGAGAGGGAGACCTTGGTAGCTCACACAGGGAGTGGTGCTAGTACAACCCAACTGCTTTAAACAATGAGCTCCTAAGTGCTACCTGAAACCTTTTGGGTTGGCATTAACTGCTGTGTCTCAGAAACACTACTGAGTTAAAAGGTGCTCCTTTAAGATGAAGAGCAAAGCCTACAAGAAGAGGAAGCTCAGACACAGGAACAGAAGTTCTCACACAGGACATGTGTAAAAGCATTGGAGTAATGTTCAGAGGCACCTGAACTGGCTCCAACACCATCAGGATAGAAGCATTGCATGGCCTGGCCCCATGAGAAGTGAGGTCAGTTGCCTTAGAGCTATGTGTGTCCCTGCTGCTGAGAACCTGGGCTTATCTTCTTGTCCGTCACCCTGTCCTGACACTGCTAAGGTGGTGCTGATTCTGAATCTATCAGGAGGTTTCTGCGTTGCACTCCACTGCACAAGGAAGACGTGTTCTACGGTTAGCATGAATCCCAAAGTCAGTGGTAAACGGATCCTAAAAGCCCAGCTGTTACATGGACTATTTATCATCAAAGTTATTACAGTCAGGCTGTATGTGTGCACACTACACATATTCTGCCACATACATCAGAATGAAAATTGACCAGACACACAAATGTCAGAAACTGGAAAGAGGCAGTTCCACTATTAAAAGTCCTTCAAAGTTTTGCCAGGTTAAAGCAGGTTGCTTTAGTCAGGAGGTTTAACCATTGGTAAGCTCATAAATGTCTTCTATATCCAGTGAAGAAACAGAAAATATGATTTAGGATATTAAAAATTACCTTTTGTTTTTTATCTACCCTGATTATTCCAAGGTTTATTGCAGTTATAGGAGCATTATTGGAGTGACGAGTGAGTAATGCCCTCATTACAGGAGAGAGGGAGCAGGGCTGAGCATGGCTCCCCAGGTGTCTGGAAATGTGCCCTTTGCTTGTGCTGCAGCAAAACTTCATAGCAAAGGTTGAAACTAGAGTGTAATTAAAATACAAGTATGTATATCTGATGCTTTTTATTGCACTCTGTTTTCATGTAAATTCAAGTCATAGAAACTTCCTAGATATTCTCTTTTTTAGCACTGTTATCAATGATTCTAGCAAGCTCTTTTGAGAAAGAGCTGTTTTCAAGTTATGCTTCCCAAAAATTAATATACACTATCTATAACAGATTATTGGTTAACCTCTATCTCATTTTTTTTTCCCATGTACAGATTGAGTTTGAATTTCCACCTGCTTTTCCTGACTGACATCCAACATAAAGCTAGGTAGATTTATGCGTATTTTAGTATATTGCGGTGAAAGTAATAAATGTTGTTGTAGCTTGGCAGTTCAGAAAACATGGAGGGGAAATAATTGTCAGTCAAGGCAGTTTAAATTATTTTGATTTTCATTCAGACAGAAAAAATTGAAAATATTTTGAGTAAAGAAATGCTTTGTTTCACTTAAAATGAATTGTTTTGATTCCTAAGGCATTTTACTTTTTGACATTTGAAAAAATACATTTGAAATACATTTCAAAGCTAAAAGTCACTTCAAATGGGAAACCAGAAATCTTTCAACTTCTAGGGTGTTTTCCAGTTCTTTTCTGTTAATGAACAATTTGTTGGAATTGATTAAAAGTCTTAAAATGACTGGTCTGTCTGAACCCACATTTTCCACAGGAAAAAAAAAAGAAAATGCCATGAGCTATTAATTTATCTACTTAGTGGAGAAAAAAGAAAATAAAGAAAACCAAAACCCAAAACAAAGTGGAGGCCATGTAGACAGCTCTCGTGGACTTTCTTACCCTTAGTTTCATATTTTTCTTGCCCTGCTGACAGACCCCTCTCACCCACTAATTGTATAGAAGGAAGGAAGTGGTATAGGTTCCTTTCCAAATTGGCCGTCAGCTACTTGGTCACATATTTGCTACTTGGTTGGATTTTGCAGAGAGCTGGTAGTATTTTATTTTATTTTATTCTCTCTCTCTTTTTTTTTCCCCCCAAATGTATATTTCAACTCCTGAATTTCAAATATGTCTTGTGTTCTACCACATTTTGTTACATCTTTTCAGACATGGTAATATGAAATAACACGGTGTGACAGCCAGTAGCCAGTTATAACTTGAAACGCTGTACAACTGGGTGGAAGAGACTTCCACATTTTCTTTTGGAGATTGTTTTGTAGCAAAAAGTAAAGTTAGCATGACACAAAGATACAAATCCTGTAATCTTATTGCACATCACTTTGACCAAAGTAATATTGTTGAACATTTCTCTAAAGTAATGTACAGTATATACTATATCAAAGCAGAATAAATGAAAGTTATGTTCACCTTTATGTTTAACTGCAATGGCAAATTTGACTGCTTAGCTATCTCAGCAAAATCCAATTCAAAATCAGTTTTGTGTTTATAAAGTAGTAAGTTTCAGAATTACTCAGATGAGCTGGACAATTACAGTCATTTTCATTGACATATTTAACTAACTTTGACATCCTTCAATGCAGAAATATGACAATTTATTAATTTCTTTCCAATATTGTATCCTACACCTCAATTTTTTCATATTATTAAAAGAGATTAGATTCATAAGTTAAATAAATACTTTTAAGAAATGGTTGCTAACAGCTTACAAATCTAGGTGAGTTTTTTTTCCCTGAAAACTGAGGTAAAATTTGTAACAGGCTGTGTTATCTGCAACAGGAGCTGCTGCAAATGAACAATGCATGTGCAATCTAGTCATTTGGATTCATTGCAGCATATGGCTTTGAGATCTCATCCTTGGAGGCATGATACCACCTCACAGGGATGTGCCTATGTTGCCAGAGGGGGACCACTAGGCTCTGGCTGCCCCTGATTCTTGCACTCCACTGGTGCAACTGAAGCCCCATCAGAACAGGTGCCTTGCTAGATGTGTTAAAATAAGCTTGAGGAGGTCTCTGGGGGCCAACCATATCTGATTGTCACACTGACTTAACCAACTAGACCTCCCTCCTCCCTGGTATAATGATGGCAAGACAACTGAGTCACTTCGTATCACGTCTGTCTGCCTTTGATAACCACAGAGGGATTCAGCTCAGAGCTACCTGATCTACACTCCTCAAAGTAAGAGAGTTCAGAATTGAAGTCTGAATTTAGTTAGCAGGTAGTTGCTTTTCTGGCATATTGGTTGTATGAAAGCTGCATCACATCATGTTTTTTTCTATACTGCAGTGTTATGCATGTTTTTAAGATCAAACCATGAATTTTCACATTTTAATACTAAACATTTAACATTTAACAGTTAACATTTTAATACTTGCTGGTTAACAATTCAATACAGTTAATGAGGCATTTCATAATATACAATATAGTTATAGAATGCATATGATTTCAATAAAGAACACACACACACTCCTAGGTGTGAATTATATATGCACAAGCTCTCTCTTCATGAGCAGATAAGCACACTCATGATAAATAGATCGCTCTGTGTACAAAGGCAGATGAATTTCCTTAATCAAGATGATGTTTCTTATGCACCTACACAGATTTCATAGAATAAAGCTCTGCTGGAATTTGCCTGAAAATAACAGGGGGCAAATTAAATTTTCAAATGGAATTCAGAACAATAGTAATATTTCCTGAAAGGCTACTAATTCTAGTGAAGCTATTTCAAAGGCCACATTCTTTGCGGGTCGCTATGGAAGGCTTGTTCATGTTATAAAATGATAGCACCCTTTTGTGGTCTGAGCTCTCTGTTACACCTGCTGTGTCCACTTTTTTCCCTCCTCATTTTCGGTTCTGCTTGGTCTAGCACGGACTGGTGCTGCATGAATACAAAGCAGCAATATAAAGAAACCTGCCCCATATCTCAGGGATTTTTTTTTTTTCTTTTTGACTGTGTCTAAGATGCAATTAACTTCTCATAAGACATAAAATAACAACATTCAAAGCCAAAATTGCTAGCTGGTATTATTCCATGTGTTAAATTACCAGAACGCTGAAGCTAAAATGGGAAACACCCTATAAAATAACTCATTATGAACAATGCTGGTTTTCTCTTCTTGTTATTTTGGGTTTGCACATCCCTTTGATAAATTTTGTTAAGAGGGACAGTGCACCCACTCTAGTGCTAAGGGACTACAAGAAAAAATCCTGTTCCAATCATAAAATATTTTCAGATGAACCAGTAGGGTGTAGGCTATAGAGCTATTTTATATTTATTTAGGTTTCTCTGAAGATGCCAATACATGTCAATCATACTTTTAAAGAAGCTCTTTCAGACCACGAAGAGAGTGTATCCTGTGGCTGTGTGAAGCTCAGCCTGCTTTTGCAAAACCTGTTCATAATCTGTAAATTCTCAGAGAGTAAATTGAATCTCCCTCTTCTGTGGTTAAATTGGTGTCAAAAGAACTTTAGTCACAGCAGTACACCTGCTCACTTTTAATAGCTTTCTCTGGTATTTTTCCACAGAATCTTCCTCATTTTCAGTAAATCCAAAGCTTGTTGCTTTTTTCCCTCCAGTGTGACTTGTCTGATCTCTGAAGTCCTATTTCCCCTGTCTAAAAGACTGTCATACCCCTGACCACTGTATCTTTGTAACCCATGGTGAGTCTATTCCTGCAGCTACAGAAGGGGAAAAGGGAAACTATTGAGAAGGAACACAGTTCAGACTAGAGAGTCTTCTCAGATGAAATCAAAGGAACAAGAAAAGCAGAAACTAATGCTTTCAGGGCACCTGAGATATAGTCTTGAATACCAATGATATAAAAATAAGCAAAGAGACATGGGTGAAAAATGAAATGGAAAATGACTCAGACAGATAGGGATGCCTGTGAAGAAGCAATGCTAAAAGATACAGCAAATTAGTTTTTCCCTCAAAAAAGAGAAAAGTAGCAGATCTTCTTTGTACAACTCTGTGCTTTCTCCTCTATGCTGCCTAGGTCTGAAAACAGTATTGTAAGGAAAATGCTGACAACATACAGAAAAAGGTTCTGGGAAAAACCCAATAGAGAATTCAGGTTTCCTGTGGATTAGTCACGTGCCTCTTCTTCTCGTCACCCATCCACTGCAATTATCTCAGATTCTTCCTTCTCTGTATCTGTGATTGCCTCGCCCCTCAGTGTCTTTGAAGCATCTCCAATTCCCAATCTCATGTCTGCTGGACTTTTTCACAAGCCAGCAAGACAGATTCATGTCCCTTCTCGTGCTGAAGACTTTTCCACAGTGGGCAGAGTAGCCACATCTCTCTCCTCTACTCAGCCCTTGATTTCTCTAAAACTCCTAAAGAGTGCAGAGCAGAGCAACCTCTGTAAATACTGAATTTGGCCAATGGCTTCCAATGTTTTTAACAGAGGACTGAGAGATAAGCAGACAAATCCTATGATCAGGTCACTTTCATTTGTGTAGAAAGTCAGGCTGAAAAATAGTAAGAAGCCTCAAAGGACTGATTTATGAGGAAAGATCATCTCTGTGGTATTTGTTATTATGATATAGATCTGTCTTCCTCTCTCTCTGTGGTTTTGACTAAAAATTCCATTCTGGACCTTATAAAATTTTCCCAACAAAAGTTTGTTAAAACTTGCGTATTCCCATGGAACATGTCAGTTTCTAGGATTGGCATTTTTCCGATGAAAAAATATTTTCTTGAAACACTTGACCAGCTCTAGCGATCACATGAGCTGTAATAATTTGTATTTACAGACTGGGCAGACTGAAGAGCAGAAAATGTTAAACCAAACAACATCCACCCAAGCTAGAATAACTAAGAGGATTCTCAATCTTTATGTCACAGGATACTGCTCATTTGGGAGTAGGAAAGCTTTCATCCACTAACAGAACACAGTTTCAGGTTCCTATGAAATAAATGAACTTATTTTGCCTTACTTCAAGATAGAAGGACCTGAAAAGTCCACATTTACTTTGAGGAAAAGTCTTACAGTGATGGGATTTTTCCACCATTTTCTTGGATGAAATCTCTTTGAACCTCTGAGATACCTTTTCTCTTACTTGGTAGCACCTCATTGCATAAGTGATGGCATCAAAATCTGTCCCTGATTGTGGAATTCAGTTGCTCTTATCAGTGACTCCATTGCCAGGAATGTTCACTGCGGATGAGAGGTCAGCTTTTGCTTATAAGATGTGATGGGCTATATTTTAACAAAGGAAATCCTTTCCATTTGTGTGCTGGCTGTTTGTTTGTTTGCTTGTTTGTTTTAGATAAAATTGTTAGGAGTTTAGCTAAAACCCTGGATTGTTTACTGGATTGTTGCAGTCCAAACCCTGCAAAGCAATAATTAGAGAGCTTTGCTTTTCATTGTTGCATTTAAGTGTTCCTGGAGCAGTGGCTGCTCGGTCGGAAGAGAGGGAGCAGATGACATACCTTTTGCTTCTTTTAATCTGCTGTCCAGCATCACTACTATTCCAACAGTGGGCCTCCAGAGTTTGTTCATTGTTTTTAAATTAACTGGAAAAATATTGCTTTTCAAAGGTGAAAGCATAAAGAATTACAAGCAGCCCCATCAGTTTTGCTACATCCTTCAATATACTACTAATCGCTGGTAGTCCTAAACCATAAACTGACACAGACAAGCCACTTTGTGTATTGTGCTCCGTGTATTAAGAGAACTTGGAGGGTTTTCTTTCCTTTTTCTCTTTCCATTTAGCTCTTTGCAAGTGGAGCCTCTACTGACATCCACTGGTAGCCACAAGACAGCTGCACGCAAGTAAACTGCTTGTAACCCACCCGTGCTAATCCCCTCTCCTGTGCCAAATCACTGATTTAGTACCGTGCTAGATGTCAGCTCAAATGTAAGGTCAAAATAGTGTAATCCTTCCAGTTTCTCCCTCTTTCCCAGAGGAACAGCCCCTTTCTCTTCCATGGTAGTAAATAAATTCAAGAGATGAAAACCTGCTAGGAATTTCTTTGGCTGCGCTCACCAATTAGCAATACAGAAAATCAAACCACAGTTTCCTAGGTATAGTGGGAATTTATAGGGAATGAAAGCTACCAGGAGCATGAGCTTGTATGTTACTCATTATACTTTTCTTTTTGTTTTAACTTCTGTAAATTAAGACTTAATGATCAAGGGTGCAGGAATGAGGATCAGAGACCAGATTGGAAGAGCTGAGGGCGCTTTGCTGTACACGCTGTGCCACTGACTCTTTCTAGTCATAGCCTGGCCTATCCATTAGTACTACAAATACTGCAGTATGAGATGAGTGTGAAGATAATTAAGAATACGCCTATCAGCATTAGCTTCTTTTGGCTCTGTGTGACTCTCTTCAGATTGTGGGGGCATGTCTACAATATAATAAAATTCTGGGAGTTGTGAGACTTTGGTTTGGGTCCCTGTGAATTTGCATGGCTTTTCATGAAGGAAATGGAGAAAAAATTGTATTGTAAATGTTGTGAGACTTAGTGGAGAAATCAGGAACCTGAATAGGGTGCTCATTAAAGTTTGGCCAAGTATGTTATTTTCTATATACTTTTAGGCAGTTCTTTGCACACTGACTTAGATATCTCTTACTTAATTCATTTGGTAGTTATATGTAGTGATGAAATATCAACTCATACTTACTTATAGTCTCTGTTCATTTTTTATGTGCATTTTGGGTTTTTCTTAAATCATTTTATGGTCACCTAAGTCACGTGATATTGTTTCTTATTACTGGTTTGATAAATTTAATCAGTAAGAACAGCTGGTAAAGAACAGGAGGCCAGAGTTGAGGCCATTCACTTTTTTACTTTCAAAGTAAGAGCAGCAGCCATTTTAAGAATTAGAAAATATGGCAGAAATCACTAAGGTCTTTCCTCTTTTTGGATCACAACATCAGTTCCAACCCACGTCACTGTAACTGGAGCACAAACCTGAATATGGTCATGGAAGCTCAGCGAAACATTTTGCTGACCCCAAATTTAGAGGTCTGCCTTATTGTCCCACCAAACCCAAGGTCTCCCCACACAAAAGACTCAGTATTGTCCTTCACAGAATTCTAGAAGGAGGTTGACATAGTATTTTCTGGAGAAAAACACCAGCTTTCTGGTCACTTGTGGTGCTACTTCTAAACTCCACTGTTTCTAGAACCACACAAAATTCTCACTGGTGACAGCTGAGAAAATTTAGAAAGAGTTGAGTTGTTGAAAGCAGCAGCAGCAGCAGAGTTGATGAGTATATGTAAATCTGAGGTCTTACACTGCAGAATGCAGTCAGTTCTGATATATGCTCTGTTTGCTGTCTGCTTTTGCTTATGAGGAGACTTACAAGATGCCCAGGAGAGGCAGAGCTGCTCTGCTGTGGTGACATCCACAGTGGCTACTGATGGAGAATGTTTGTATTCATTATGACCACCACTCCCAAGCTTCCCATTCTTTTCTCCACAGCCCAGCTGGCTCCCAGCCTGCATTTAGGAGGGTCAATTCACCCCTTCATCCTCGGCTGCCACAACATCAGGACTGTGTCTGTTTTGCCAAGAAGCCTCAAAGGAGTCCTGCAGCAAATGGACAGTAGTTTTTGTCGACTGAGGTGTGGAAAAGCCTTCTGCTCCTTCATTTCTGCAGATCTTAAAGATTTATATATTTTCAAAACCACAAATGATTAATCTGCAAGAAAGCAAAGCTGAACAGCCGAGCGTTGGGGTTCCCAGGGATGTGAAAGGAGTTGTCCAAGTGGGCTGTTAGTGGAACCTAATTTTATTTGGCCAGATCTTTGAGCTCCTCTGTTCCCTCAAGCTATTTGATGCTATTTTCCAATGTGAATATGCATCTGTTCATGTAATTTAGAAATTAATAGTTTAAAAACACTTCAGAAAATTACTTATTATGTTTCAGCTACTTTTAAAATAAAACCTATAAATTCTCTCTGAATGAAACTTGGGGGGGGGGAATGGAGTATACCTACTTCATTACCCAGTCTTTGGTGTGCCAACTGGGCCATGGGCATCATCTTTATTAAGGCACCCAGCACCTAACATTATAAGGATAAACATTAGCATTTTCTCCTGGACCTCAAGCAGTTTTTAAATTGGAAGTTGGAATGTCAAAGCCGGGAAATCTGAGTGCACCTTTCCCTTATGGAAAGTTCAATTCTTGGGAGTTCTTAATCAAGATTGTCAGACGTTTCCTGCTCATTTTCAGCCACCAACGGCAGGCATAGGTGACTCCCTCCTTGCTGTCGAGGGGCGGACAGAGCAGTACTGTGTGATCTGTTGCCCACTGAGCCACCTGCAAGTCGTTTCGCTCCAGCTGTGGTAGACCTCATGCAGAAACACAGCCTAGAAAGGGCTGGCCCCTGGCCAACAACACTGTTAGGGGTTTTTAGCTTAATTCTTTCACTGACCTCCTCCTGAGGAGCATAATTCATTAAGTACAGTGTCATAAAGACCATGGCGATTAGAAACAGAAAACACCACCAGCAGTGTAGCCCATAAAGGAGGGATCGACAATACAATGTGTATGTATGTATATATATATATTTATTTTTTTTTAAAGTTCATGTTAGTTTATTCTACTATTAGGAGCTGAGAAGGAAATGTCTCCAGCTTTGCTTGCTTGGGATCTCTAGGTATGAGTTTAAATGGATAATATTTAGTCTGTGCTACTGTAAATCCCAGTGTGGGGCACAGCAGGCTGTCCAAAGTGATCATGCTCCTAAGCAAGGATGTGTGGCAAGGATAAGGGTCACAAATCAGAGCACTCCCTGGAGTCCTCTGCTGTGAATGGAAATGCAAAATCTCGCATCAGCTCACAGTATCACTACTTAAAGGGGAAAATAAAACAAAAGAGGGTAGGATATGCAGGGTTAAGCATGCTTGGAGTCTATTTTGTACGTTTTCACACGATGACCCAGAAAAAATTTTATGTTTAAGAACAAAGATCATTCTGGTATCCTGCAGATGTTTTGAGTAACTCAGGGTTATGACTACCAGGCAAACAGTCTTATTAATGGAGATGATTTTGAGACATCTTAAAGGCATAAGAAACTGAATAACCCTTTCTGATCAAACAGTCTCATTGTATGTAGACTATTATGAAGCTATCATGAGGCTATACCCATATTTATTTTTGGATTACACCAAAAGAAATTTTGTTCATCTTTAAAGTCTGATGTCTCATGTAATGATTGTTAGCAACAGTAGACTTAGAGAGGTTTCCATGCAAAAGCTGAAGGAATCTGAACTTTTAGTTAAGTACTCGTTGTTCTTCCTTGTCTGATGGTTGAAAAAGAAAAGGAAGACCAGGATTCCTGATGAGGGTCATGCCTATTTTATGACCGTTATATGTTTAAACACAACCATTCTGCTTCCTCTTCTTCAGCCTTTGGTTTCTCTGTTCAATTTTTTTCTTCCAGGAATTTATCAATTCTTGGAGCTCCACATTTTTCTTTGACCTGCCTGTGAGTGCAATTCAGATTTCATGTCTGACCAAGGCATATAGACTCATAAATACTGATGGTAAATTACAGCTGATTTTAATTAGATAAACACTGCATTGCTTTTTTTGCACAAAGCTCACACCTTCAGATATACATAGTAGTGGAAGACTATGAGAAATGGAATTAACTAGAGTTATCAGGAAATCTGCATTAAAAGCTATAGTGTGTAATTTTTTCAACCTAAGGCATCTTGTTTCAGTTCATTTGACTATTTTGATTGTTTTTATTTTGAATTGGGGTTTTAGTGAATCTTTTCAAATTTATGGGAGATATAATTCCTAGGGAGAGAATGAGAACCTTAGGGTTGTTGTAACAAATCCTGCAGCAAACCCTACAGCATCAATTTACCTGTCCCTCTTCTTTTTCAACACACTGTAATTCGTCATATAAATGATACAGGTTATGTCCATTTAGAACCCCACGAGTTCTTGAAGATCAGACCATTTTTTCTCTGGAATGACAATTTTTTTTTCAATGTACAACATGAAGCATTCAAAATTTAATATTTATCCAGCCTTTCTGGGTATGGTTTCCTGACTCAGTAGCTATGTACAAATTAATATGAAACCTATTTCAGACACAGGACTTGCTTGCTTTATTGGTATCAGTATAAGCTCACACAAGTATCAATCACCTCTAGGGCTTGAAACATGCGGTCTCTCCTCATTATTGAAACATAGCACAGTTCAGCACACTGAGGGCTACGTCATGCCTTGTACATCATCAGGAATGAAGTGTTGAGGGATAACACTGTAACCATGAACTCCTAAGGCTTTACCAGTCAGTGCACCCTGTCTGCCATGATATGTCACACTTGAAGAAAAGGCAATGTGCACCTTTTCCTTTCCTGAGCATTTCCCCTCAGAGATTGGATGAGTGTAGGAACATGGGCCTAACTTCCTATATGATCAACTCAATTAGCTCCTATTCATGAGAAAGGAATCAGTCAGTTGTTCTGATTGGGCTTCTGATCAAGCCACACCATTTGGTAATAAAATTTCATTACTTGATTTCTTGTTATTGGATACTCAGGACCAGATCCACAAATAGAAGGAGTCATAGTATCCAGTGTCATGATATTTCAAAGCTATACATAGGAGCAGTATTCAAAATATTGGAGTTTGTGCCAAAGTTGCTGAAATATGCAAAGAGGAATTGTAGGCATTCCACCCTTACCTATTTGAATTGCTGCCCAGAGATGCCTCTGACTTGCCACCCACTCTAGAGTGAGCCCTGGGTGTTGGTGGCTCAGTAAAGCAGTTAGAGTGGCATAATTTAGGCTTATAGGTTCCTGGATCAATATGATATTTTGCCCAGTTTCTTGGCTGAATGTTTAAGAGAGGAAGTTGAGTTGAATGGTTAAGTTGAATGGTTAAGTGAGCAAGAGCAGTCTCTTTATTTACTACTTGGGGAATAGCAGCCCTTTGGGGAGACCTGTTAGTTTCATCCCATGAGAGGGGGAAGGGTTAACCCTTCAGTGTTCACTAGGACTACTTAAGAAGTCATTTCCTTTTGGTAACAATGCAAAGCATATGCTGCTTGTTAATACAGATGGGCAGTGAACTAGCAAGGCATATTTAAAGTCTTTCATTGCTGTATAGTGCAGTGAGAATATGTACACTTGAGCCAATGAGAGGGATGTTTGTCCACAATTTCATTACTGTTTGTGTCTGAGTTAGTGTCTTCATTAAAATGATAAGTTCCTCTAAAAGCTGCAAATGACAAGTGACCTTATAATGTAACATGGTCCCACTTAGTCTGCAAGAAAGTATTAAATGTCAGGACTTATAATTGTAAGGATTTGATATTTATGAAGGTCAGTTTAAGTGTGAGTAATATTACATAACATTACATTTAAACTAGGACCTCTGTTCCTAGGAACCTTTCAAAAACACCCACCTGGCAGTGCTGAAATAGTGCAATGATAGATGATGATTTTTTTAGACTTAACACGTATTGTGAATTTGCAACTCATTTAGGGTTTGCATTAAAAACTGACATGATATTTTAATTTAAACACAGGTTAGATTATAAAAGTTGGTGAACAGCCAGAAGTATATCAATGTTAAAAAATGTCCATTTACTTGACTTGTGCTCTCTTTTGTTTTTATTGCTAAAATACATTAACAAATTCACCTGAATTGTTACTCATAATTAATATTGTTTGTTCAGAAATTAGCATATTTTGCCTTTATTTGAGGCTTGACTTTGCAAACCAGAATATAAGAAATTTTTTCAGTGATAAAGGGAGAAGAAATCACATTCTACAGGTTGTATATCTCACTAACATTAAATTTATTCATGTCAATTCACAATTCAAAATGCTAGAAATTAAAGACTTGAAGGAGCATTTCTATTATGTGTTTCTTGAAAAATCAATTTCTTGGGGAGATTTTGTTCCTCTGGAACCTGATGGCCACGTACTCACAAGTTATACAGATACAGACTAAGCACAAGGTAATCCATCTTGATGGATGCAGAATGACCACAGTTATCATTACCTATAAAACCTAACTGGATGCCCAGCATCTTTCAGCACCTGGCAGGATTATGCTTTGCATTTGTATCTTTCTTCTTTCCATCATCAGGCCATCTCATATCTAATCAGTAAAGTATGGGAAGTGCCCATGGAAGACAGAATGAATCAGAGCACAATTTGATGCATTTCCTGTTTTTCACAGTGTATTTGAGCTTTTGTACTGGGTTACTGTAGAAGGAACATGGCTAATCATTAATGAATTGCTCGGTCTAATCATTGAGGTGACCACTGAACCCTTTTGGACCACTGTGCTACACAGAAGGGAGGGATGTCTCGTCAGGGAGCCTCCCTCACAGCAAATGCCATAAAAGAAACAAGAAAGGTAGAATCTCTGATGATTCATGACTAGTGTATTGCAAGGATGGAAAACTTTTTTAGTTATGGAAAGGTTATAAGAAGGAGGACAAGTTTGGAGCTGGGCCCTTTATGGCTGTGGATTTATTGGTTGAGCTGTGGTTTGTTATTTGAGGAGGATTAATTGATGTGATTCTGGCTTTTTAAATTCCACAAGCCTCTTGTAGAGGGATGTAGATACCTCAAACAGCATTAATACAGGTAGCTACAATGCAGACTAGTCTGAGCAAATTATCAAAATTCCTCATAGAGTCAGTGGAGAGATAGAGAATTTTGGGATGCAATTACTGCAACACATCTCTAAATTAAATGAATCATTCTCTGAAAAAGTCTATTTTTTATGTCAACAGGATTTCAAATGAATATTTTAAATATAACTATAGTTACCAATACTCTCTGTCTATGCCAGACAGTGAAACAGGCAGGGTCAGAGGTAATCTTCAGTTGGTATCTTATGCAAGGGCCATTAATGGTTCTCTCTGGTGACTGTTACACTTGGGTTCTGCTTCATCTTGTCTAATTACAAACATTTTACTGTTGTGCTTAATTTGGAAATCCAGTCACCAAAAGTTGTCCAACAGTTTCCAGTTGTCCTACCGTTTCTGTCATATGCAATAGAATCAGACAGGTATATTCAAAGGAGGACCTGCGACTTGAGTGGTTGGAGTAGTTCTCTGTAAATGATGATTTCTGGTGTGCTGCCTGTGAGGTGCCATGTGTTACAGAATGCTTGCAACACCTTCAAAACCCTCTCTCATACAGAGCTACCTGGGTCCAGAGGTTTAAAAATCCCGAGTTAAAATCACAAAAATATTCAGGCATCATTAGAAAATCTGATATCAGAGTTGTCTAAAGACATCTTTAAAGACATAAAGGACACACGTTTCAGTCCCAGTGAATCCAAACCTTTGTGTTTTGATCAGACAGTCTCTTAACTTAGATGTCTCTTAGGAAGCCCAATTATATTCAACCTACTCCATCTAGCTATCCTTTCTTCAGTGTTACCTCTGCTTCAGCTATATGTCCTTGTCCCACACCTCCAGGTGGATCAAGTAACCATTTATTTCTACAGGGAATGATTCCATTAGCAAAAGATAGTAGGATGAAAAAAGAAGTATGATTTTCCCATGCATCACAGCAGAGGCAAGAAGAGAAGTGGCTGGCTTGGGCTTCTGTAGACTTTCCTGCCCTTTCTCTCTACCTTCACTACCCCTTAAACAGCCTCATCTTCACAGGAAACAGAAGACTGCAGCATCCCTAAGTAATTCATGCTGGGAGAGGCCAACAAGAGGATAGAGCAATGCCTCATCAAAGCTTTCCCTTCCTCTCTCTTCACCAGGACTAACATGTGAGAGCTGGTTTGTATTTTAGAATGAGTATTTACTGTGTTGGTAGTCTGCTGCAGCATATTTAACTGTCTGTATTCACTGAAAAAGAAACAGCCCATAGAAGCTCAAAGATAAGGTGAAAAAAAGACAACATGTGTATCAATGCACATGTCCTATCTGAGAAAAAGTGGAAAGGGGAAAGTACCTGTCTTTCCTATCCAGAAAGCAGAAAGTGTCTAATTTGACTAACAAATCCATCTAACACAAATGAGCTCAGGTTGCAGCAGGACCTGAGGTGTCTTCATATTTTTGGGTAATTGCAAAAGATAATTAGAGTACCTGTATAGAGGAGGGTGCAAGGAGAAAAGAGGAGCCTTCACAACACTGGGGCAGGTGGCTGATGAAAAAGTATTGGCTAAGTAGTAAGAGTTGGAAAGAAGAAAGGAGGTGGGACCTTGCATGTAAAAAGGGAAAAAATTCAACTGATACAGTGAAGAAGGTAAATAGGACAATATATGTTGAAGAGAAAGGAGTTTCTCGGTAGTTCTGGGCAGTGTAAAGAGGAGCAATTCAGAGAGAGAAAGAGAAGTGGTCTCATTAAAAACAACCAACTTACAGTAAAGGGTGATCAGGTTCATTCCACATCAGTGCAATCACACATCAGTTAGGCAATTATTAGTGTAATTGCACACAGAAAGAAGACTAGACAGAGAGAGTGATTACATAGGTGACAGTTAAAAATTCATCCTTCCTTCATAGCAGGGTTAAAGTAACTTTCAAAGTCCAAAACCACATAGCATTGCTTGTGTAAAAAGGTCGAGCTGCATGTATTTCAGAGATGGGGGCGCCTTGGCACATCTTTAGTATTGGAAGTGTATTTTGTCAGTTGTAAACCTATGGACGAAGTAAAGTTTGTGCAGATATTGAGTATGTGGGAGGTTGTATTGGAATAAATAAAGTGTGTCAGCATGGTGGATCACAAAGAGCTTCCATGCCGTCATGTGCCGTTCTGCATAGGTAGTGGGGGAGGTTTTGAGTGCTATTATCTCTTTGAAAAGTAATTTCACTGAGTTTTAGTGATTACAGTCATAGGAAAGATAATTTAGCAATTTTAACTGTAGTCTAGATTAGGCTGCATATATGAATGTCTGTGTAATGGCAGTCTAGATTGAACCAGCTATTTTATTTTAACAGGCCAGGGTTACGAGCACAGTTGCTTTTTCAATGTTTGCTTTTGGTGTTCTGTAGGATTAAAATGGGTTATGAAAACATTGGTCAGCCCAGGCCTACAGCTCCATCATCATTCACTTTGACTGCAGAAGAACATCATGACGAGGTGAAGGACTAGCTCTGATGTATGAGAAAGAAATGCAGCATTTCCTTCTGCAAGGACCATGTGTTGTCTTTCATAGGAAAGTGTGCATGCTTTTTTTCCTTTTGATCTTTATACAGTATTTTCTCTGTACTGTTGAACTACACCAAATGTCTCTTTTGAGAGTCAGGCAAACAAACATTAACCTTTTGCCAACTGGTGTGAAATTAAAAAAAAAAAAAAGAGTTTTTTAAAATCTATTTCAACTGCTTTTCTGTCAGACAATGATTGTGTAATTGAAAGACATCCAGTTGATAAAAAAGAACATGTTTTTTATTGGCAGCACAGTAACATGAGTTCAAAGACTGTATTTGCCAAGAGTGCATAACTCTATAATGGCCGGCATACTTTTACAAGTGTTCTGTGGTATTACTGACAGAAAGATCACTTTGGTCCAAGACAGATGTAAAATACTTCATTTAACAAATATTTACTCCACAATTATCTGAAAATGTAGAAAGTACAACCTGACATGTTTGAATATCTAAAGAACCTGTTTATGGGGTATTCTATTATTGTGCCTACATAAAAATCCAAAAAATATCATTATAGGTGAGGCCGGATGATTTAGGATATTGGTAATAGGATACAAAGCCTTTCACTTCTTGGTCAGCAGTTCAAATCTGGCTTAGGTTGGTAGTAATTCAAAATGATTGCTGCACTATGTAACTAGGGTTAATCACAGGTTGGTGCCTTCTACTTTCAGAGTCCACCACCATAATGACTAAATTGTGTGATGACCACAGGCTATTGGCACTTTTGCGGGAATTAGAGTCACCAAAGAGAAGACCATGTAGGTGGTTGCAGAGATGTAGGATCCCAGTACCTCTTGCAAAGAACTGTACAACTACCTACTCCAGGAACCTATCAGAAGTTTTGTCCTAACTCAACAGTGGTGGAGACAGGAAAAACTTTTGCCGGTTGAACATCACAGAATGTCACCATGGAACTGTTAGGAAACACACATGTCACTATGAACCATCATAGCAACAGCCATGCTGATGGACAACTGTGTGGCATAATTATTAAAGGGTAATCAGAAGACTGGCCAAAGGGTGAGATCTATCTCAGTTTTTATTGGGTGTTTTGAGTTTCGGAAGTAACAGAAGTGGTCAGTGGTGTAGATTTTATGCTTGAAAGTGAACGTAGTTGCAAATATCTGTCCAACACAGAACATCATAATAAAGCTACTGACAGGCAACAATCCCTGACCTGTGTACTTGGGAACAGTTTTGGAGAATGTTAGCTGGCTCAGACCAAAACTATACCAGGGACCACTTGAGAGGGTGACAGTTCAAACGATCCTGCTCTGGTGCTAGGCCCATGGCCAAGCAGTCTTTAATTCAGTAGTGTAAGAAAAGCTGTGCGACCCTATCTAGGAGGTTTTGTCTTCCTCTCTGAAGAGAAAATTGCAGCACTTTTGATTCCTGTGCATTTAAAGTTTTTAGACTGAGATTTGTCAGTTGTTTGAGCCATGCTTCATAAAAGGCAATAAATTTGATCCTTGTTGTTAGTCCTGGTATACAAATAATTTTATATGAATTGAAGTTCAACATTCACAAGGCGTCGTTGCTCTGGCTGATGTCATTTTTCTGCTTCCATCCCTCAGATGCTGATGTATAAATGCTGTACCTAATGAATTCAAAAATTCCACAGAATTTCCTTTGTGGGAATAGACCAAATGTTACTGATTTCATGTAAAAAACAGGCAGATACTGGGCATTTTAAAAGTTGTTCCTTGCTGTCTTTGCTGTTACAGTTATGGAATAGTAGGAAGAAACTGAAGAACCAGTTGTGAAATCAAGATGATTTTATTTTCAGCTTCCACTGTGCATTTTCCATGGACCAGCAAAGGGGCATGCAGGCTCGTGGGTCAGAAGGAACTGAGCATCACAGACTGGTTTGGAGGAGAGGACGAACAAGGGAGCACTCATATAAATGGCCTGGCTTGGGGAACAGAGGGGGAACCCAGGTATGTGGGGAGGAATACAGGCAAAATGAGTAGGGAAAGGCAAAGGATGAGAAGCTCAGACCATTTGTCACACTGGGAGAGGTAGATCCTTGGATAAGTGTAGCTGCAACATTGGGGGGTATGTTCAGGAATCTTAATTTAATAGATAAGTTTTTTGTTAATTATTAAGCTGACAAAAGTTTTGCATCCTCTAAAACAATGCAGATTTTACATAACCACAGTTTATATCTGCAGTTTTCCTCTCTCAAATATACAGGCACAAGGTGTGATTCTTGGGATTAACCTATGCAGAGCCAGGAGCTGGACTTCAGTGATCCTTGTGGGTCCCTTCCAACTCAGGATATTCCATTATTCTGTGATATTTAACACCTTTCCTCTCCTTGATATTGGCACATTTAGAAAGACTGCAGCAACATCTTGATGACTACAGTTTTCTCAGAAAGGGGAGGAACAGATTCCAGCACTATTGCATTTTTTTTTGGTGTTTTTGTAGAAAAGGTTTTAGGTTGTTCATACTTATTCCTTGATTTCAAGCTCAGATACTTAGCAACAGAAAGTGCTATCCTGACACCACTGCTTACAGGAATTTCCCAGAATGATCCAGGGTACTTCTACCATTTCAGCCCCAATTTTCCTTGAGGTGAAAGTGATAGAAGTCTTTATTTTAAATTACATTCTTTCTCTCTGTCAAATGTTGTGCTCCCTAGCAATGACTGATGACTCTGCACTTTAAGAAGTTGTTTAAAGATATGCATACCATTACAGGTGGTTACTTAAGTTACATAAGTTTAAAGAAAAATATTTAAACACAGAGGCCTGGATTCAGGTAACCCAATTAAGATGCCTGAGTTAGGATCAAAGCCACAGTTTGTTCTCTCTAATTTCCAGAGAAACAGACACCACCAGGAGTAATTCAGTATCCTTCAGCATATGAATTACTCTGTAAGACCTGAACCACTCTCTGCAGACACCTGTCTGTACTGATGGATAGGCAGAGACAAAACCAGTCCTGCTCATGATGGTGCTGTCCCAGTATATCATGAACCCAGGCCACTGTATCTTAGAGGAGCTTACTTTCTTGGCTTTCAGCTGCTTTAAGGGTATATCAAATTGGGCATTGTGGAAAACTTGGCCACTTTCAGGTTCCTGAGTCCATTTCAACTGACAGATTCAACAGTGGTAGACAACTGCATGGTAAAAGGCAGAGCAATCCTCTCTTCCATCCTAGGGGCAGGGACAAGGAGAAGTCAGGTCATTAACCAGCTGCTCATCCAGGACATTTCTATTTGTTTGTTTTGGCCTTACAACATGACAGTAGTCAATACCACTTCTTATTATTCAGGAAAAGAAAGCAAAGTGCTTCAGGCAGCGCAGACAGCTTTGCACCCTGATGGTCTGTCAAGGGGCAGGCAGGACTATGCATTCCCTGGTTCACATTAGTTGCTCTCTGTGACAACCTCTACTAGCCGTAGTAGCCCCAAAGGGTTCCCTCTTTATTTTAGGCAAGTTTTCCATCCTGAAACACAAATCTTATCTGGCAGCCATGTGGGACTCTGCACCCTTTATCCTGCATTGGATGAGACAAAATGGAGGATCAGGGACTCTTTTCCCTCTGTACATGCTCTGTCTTCATTTGCAATGTGTAGACCTGTACCGGTCTACAGGTAAAGTCCTTCCTGTGTTATACATACCTTACCATGTCAGTTTGACATGGTTGCTCAAGAGAAAATGAAATTACGCACAATGACGCTTCATGGAAGGAACTGGGAATGATATTTTGCTATTGTTCATGTACTTATAAATGAAAGAGAAAAATAAATTATATCCTTTAAAAATTAAAAACAGACATGAAAAAGTTGGTCTATAGACTTTTTTTTTAAAGTGTAGTTTTACTGACAAAGCTTGTAAAAACATTCCAAAGTAATGTAGTGTGATGACCCTTGCTCATAATCACAGAAAGCCTCTCCAAGTTTTTTATTTTTTAATAAGCCTATCATTAATCTTCAGTGAAAATAATATAGATTTTATGAAGAAAGCTCACCAAAGTTCTTGGAAAACTTACAAGACATTTAACAGCTGAACAGTGTATCTCACAAATGGACTTTAAAGGTGCTCTTTCAAACTGAAGCCTTTATTTGATCTGGTTTTATAGTTAGCAATTGCTTTAGTCTGAAACCTCACCCATCCTTTCCAACTAATAAACAAAAGAATCCTGAAATATAGCACTTGTTGGAGGTACAGCATAAAAGCCCCTGAACTAGTAAGTATTGCTCTTAGACTCTTGAAGTTGGATTTATTGTTTGTTCTAAGATATCCTACTGTATCAGAACTGTATGTGTGTATATACTGCACAAAGTAAACTATGGGATTAGCAGTATTAATGTATATATAATAAAGATGTAGATGAAGTGATGGATTTTTTAAAATTTTCTTTTGTGAATTTTTTGTTGTTGTTTGGTAACATTGAACATTACTCAAATGTTTTCTCCAATAACTTTAATCTGGATTTCCTTTCTGATAAAATTCTAGCTGTTTGCAGATCCACCCGTCAGTTTTACGAGGGTATCTTTGAGACATCACAATTATAAAACAAACTGAAAGGAAGAGCAGCTGTACTTACAAACAAACATCACAGGCACAATTAATCTGCTTCTAGGGTTTATGAGGGGAAGCATAAAATATCAAATAAAGGGTAATGGGAAATATTTAAAAAATGCTGAAACTGGTAACAATCCACAGAGCAGAGCAGCCAGTGCACATTCAGGAAACAGAATGTAGCTAGTAACTCATTTGGTTGTAAGCCACCAGTTCTGTACCTCCCAACCTAAACTGTATGACTGTTTCATGTTTCTGTAAGAGATACAGTTCTAGATATATATACTCCATTTACTTTGTAGATTACAATTAAATTATATTCCTTTTTTAAAAGTGAAGATGGTAATAAAATCTTAAGAGGCCAATTTTGTTTTTTTGTTGTTTAACTTAAAACTGGCATGATCCTGTTCTTGCCTTTAAAATTTATGTCCCTGCTTAGATAAAAGAAAGGCATATACATACACATCCTCTTTTGTGTTCTCTCTTTCTTTCACTCACGCACCTCCAAGCCAACAACCATACTGGAAAAAGGCATTGAATTAAGCAGGTGTATGGCTACTTTGGATAATTTTTTTTAATGTCACAGTATACTTTAAGATTCTAAAAAAGAAAGATTCTTCTATGCTAAACAACAGACATTATCTTCAACTCCAAAATTTCATTTTAGAATCTGAATTAATTGGATGATGTGTTTGTGATTTTCTTATCCTTTTCTTAATCCTGACAGAAAGCTTCAGCAAGTACCAAACTGAAATAGTTAGGTATATAAAATACCCTGAGCTTTAATATCTGAGACTGCATCTTCTCGTGTCACATGTAAAGCATCTTTATCTCTTTTTGTCTCACTGTTCATGGACCTATAAAAGTACCAAAGAGACTCTGAGGGTCTGATCAGCTCATTGTCACATTTCTACCACATATTTCTAAAATCACTCTCTTTGACATGATAAAATGTGCATTAGTGAATAGATGTTGGCATTAATATGACATGCATTCCCACTTGCCCAAGAGAAGATGTTTCATTCAAGATACACAACAAATACGATGAGAATTGTTATTTAAATCAAAAAAGGATTGCTTCCTCTCACAGGAACACAGTGGAAGAAGGTTCTTTTTTATTATAAAGTTCACTTGGCTTTGATTGTACATAAGCTTTTTATCAACAGGCTGTCAACAGGGGACACTTCCTATGAGTTGGTCACAAGAGTGTCATGCACTGTCTCAAAGGAAGCTGCGTATTAGATCTTTCTTGTTTGAGTTCTATAAGCATGGAGAGTTTTATCACAAGGACAGTTCCAACTTAAACTTTGGTTTCAAAGGGTAGTTTAATTAGTGGCTTTGAAAGGACCTGTCTGTGTTTGATTCTGATCTCACTTAAATTGAAGCAGTTGTGTAAATGCAATATGAGATCCTGTGTTGTAAAGCAGTTCCTTGATGCTTATTTTGAGGAAAATATATTAAAAAAAAAAAAAGTTTAGCAGAGAAAACAAATCAACTTTGAAAGATAGAATAAAAATCCATGTTAAAGAGCAAGAGTCCAGCGAATTTTTCCAAGATGAAGGCATAGTGCCTTTGGATTTCTGCCCGTTTGTGCGCATGAGGAATGTTGGTGTCTTGGGATAACCACACTCCTTGTCATGTATTTTGCTTTACACGGACTCAGAACTGTCATCGCAATGCATATAAACATTTTTTATTTTCTTCACCTGCTCATGTGGTGCACACCTGGGGCTTGCTGGCAGCACACTTGGCTTCAGCTAGCAAGAGAGAGACACTGCCAGTTTGGAAAGCTAGCCTTGTTCTCTTCATGTAAGTTAAGCCTAGTTGATCCCCCGCTGTTTTTATGGAGTGGTTAAGGACAGGGCTGAAAAACTTTAGCTTCTACTGAAAATTCAAAAACCTGTGGGGAGAGTAAACTTGTAGAGACTCAGCCCCATCAGTACTTTGGTTAGACCTGTTTGGAGCGGGGGTCCCTCTCCTTTGCCCTTCTGCTCTGAAGTTTACCCCTGGTGACTCCTGAGTTTTCTGTCTTTGCAGCAGGAGCAGCATTAGTGCAAAGTGCTGTGCCAGGTGGACAGTGAGCGGCCCTTTAGAAGTCAGCTACATGGCACAGGGCTCTGTTGTTGCTCTATTAACGTAATGGCTTGGACTGAAACCTTTGTTGCTGCTTAGTGCTTCCTGGAGTAAAGGAAGTGTCAGCTGCAGATTGCTCAGAGCTGGCTGAAACATTTATAGAGGAACTGAAATTTTCATTGATTTGAGTTCATGGGCATTACATAAAAATTCAAGGCTTCCTGCTAGGTTTTTTTGCATTAGTAAACATTTTGTTGAAACGCTTTCCGGTGTCTGGTTGTCAGTCTCCCAGACCTGAAAGCTGCAGGAGAATGGAAACAGTGCAGGGGGAAGCTGTTGAAAGGTGTCTTTTGATTAGCAGTGAGTTGAAACCTCAATGCTAAGGCATCTTCTAGACCATGAACACATGCCATTCTTACAGATGTGCACACTGACACAGAAATACAGGTATATGTGGCAATTAGGGGAACTGAAACCTTACTCCTGCTCAGAAGGAAGATGCGTTACCTCTTTCTTTCTAAAAAAATAGATGCCTACATACCCTTATCGATCCTGTGGCCAACCTGTTTGGGCCATTTTGTGGAGTTAGAGACCTGTCCCTGCCCACTCCTCATTCACTCGTGAGAACAGATCTTCCCTCACTTCACCATAGCGAAAGATGCTTTCCCTGGGAAAAAATGTCATTCCTAAGCCCCTCTACTCCTGCAGGTGCAAAACATTGTGGTCATAACATTGTGGTTAAGCATTGTGGTCTGAAATGGGAGAATTTTGTTGGTTTATTCTGAGGGGACAACTCGTGCTTGGAGTTAAGACTGATATTAATTGCTAGCAGGAGTGAACAAATTGAACACACTTGGATTTGATTTATGGGTGTGATCTTTGAAAGTGAAACTCTGTGGTGATGGTTATAATGCAAGTAACAGCACCAGAACCAAGAATTTGGAAGAACCTATGTACCTCTGGCATCCTGTTTCCTCTACATACCCCAGTTATCCAGAAAATGGATGCCTACACATATTTTTAATCAAGCTAATCCACAACTATGTATGTGATCAGAGTATTTTCAGGTGCAGTGCTTTAGGAACAGCATTCATATTTCAGTAATCCCTGAAAGGCTGCCTTGGACAAGAGTCTTCCCACACACAGTGTGTGGCATTCTGCTGCAAAAAAACCCAAGGGTGTTTCCAGTTAAAATTTGGCCTTCACATCAAGTCCATCCTTTGGCAGAAGAGTTTGCATTATGTCATGAAGAAGCCAAATAATCCTATAAACACAAGTCCTTGAGGTATGGAGCTTTTTTAGAAATAGGACTATTTACCATGTTATCAACATTTATCCAGCTGGTCAGAAAACGAAAAGACAGAGAGTGAGAGATTATGCAAGTGTATATATGACTTTAGTAGATTATTGAAACAAGCAGCAGAACTATCCAATTTTCTTGGGCCAATTCCACAGTGATTTAAAAGCAATGCTTATTACAAAGCATGGAGTTCAAGCTGCGGAATTCGTCTCTTTGCTTCCTGACTCTTTCCACTCTTCCTCACCAACACACACTGAATTCAGTGCTATCAGACAGAGTTTGTGATGGTGGGAGGGATTTGACTGGACCTGTTTGAAACCCTTTGAATAATTTGCAACCTGACTGAGTATTTGGATTCAAAGTTCAGATCCCTGCTTTTGATTTTTGCCCATACCTATTTGCTGACATGTTTGCTACTGGCCATTGTCAAAGATTTTGGACTAGATGGACTTTTGACCTGACCCAATACATCTGTTCTTACAGCAAGTGGTGCTTTGCACAGGAAGTTGGTGATGCAACTTCACAGTCTGCTAGTTAGGTCTGGACTGGAGTTACAAATGTTCTTTCCCCCCTATAAAGATGAAGATGTTTTGCACTTTGGCCACCACATAGATACATCTCTTTCCTTCAGGGACACTCCAGCTAGCTGTTCTCTGATGGAAGATAAGGTCTGTTACTAATACACTCAGCCTCACTGAAACACATTTTTCTACTTTGGCCCATAAAATCCTGATTTGTAGATCTTTGGAACATTCTGTCTGGTTTATTTATTGATTTATTTATTTATTCTTTCTGGCAGAAGAACGGAAGTTGCTTATTTGTGGGACACTAATTATGAATTTTATTCTGAAGTCTTCATGAATTAGATTAATTAGACACTGTGATTAAGTTTTTCTGGATTTAAACACCTGTGGATGGTAAGGGAAAGGATTCTTGAGATGCTTCACAGCATTCTTTGGCTATATCAGCACACTAAACAGATCCAGGACATGCAATCACCCCTATTGTCAAGTTCTTCACACAGTTCTGGGCTAGACAGCATTCCCCAGACAGGTTTACCCTACCATCATGTTCATTCCTCACCTGACTTTACTAGTCAATGCTTTCTTAGAAATCAATTTTTTTATCAGTTCTTTGTTATTCTCTGAACAGTCTTGCTGAAAAGGAAAGGGCAGAATATCTGATAAATTAATGATTATTTTCTTCTATCTGGGATTTGTGTACTGCATCCAGTTTTGGATTCTCCAGTACAAGAAAGACATGGATATATTAGAGCAAGTCCAGTGAAGAGGAATCAGGGCTTTTCTGCTGCCTACAGCTACCTAATGGGATGGTATAGAGAAGACTAGACTCTTCTCAGAGATGCTCAGTGATTAAATTCTGATGTGAAAACCACAGGAAATTCCAACCACATACTGGAATAGGTTGTCCAGAGAATCTCTGGAACCTGCATCCTTGGAGATTACTCAGAGGTTGACTAGATGAGCAAACTGGTCTAAATTGACACTGCTTTGAGTAGAAAGTTGGATTAAAGATCTCCAGAGGTTCTTTCTCACCTAAATTATAAGTCTATGATTATAACTGAGAGATAAATCTAAGGGAAACATCCTCTTCTCCCTCACAGACTATTAGTACTTGTGGTTTCTAAGTGCAAAAATGCACGTATTTTGTTACTTATTTGGACTTTTTTCCTCTTTATTTACGTCAGATATATCTAAATTTGTGCAATTCCACTCTTTCTATATAAAATTCTAATAATTCACACTAAGAAAAGACAATTTCATTGACATTATTTTGAATTTGTATCTCTATCCTTCCCTGTAGAGAAAAATAAAGAACTAGTTCAGAGAACTATGGGGATAATTTCTAAAATATTTTAGACATGACTACTAATTTTTGATGCTTCAGGTTCACTTAATTTAAATTGATTTAATCTAATTAATTTTTTAAAGATTAGAGCTTGTTACTGTGGCCTCAATATGCTGTAACATAATTGCTGTTAACAAAAGCAGAAAATACATCAGCATATCCACAAAACAGAAAATGGTTTTTTCAAATTGGATTTGCAAAACCAGACCCTTATAAAATCTGATATTATTTCTGAAAATCTGATAAGTGCAAGTAAGTGAAATCCAGGAATCAGAATAAGTATAGAATACTAATCAACTTGCAATCTGTCTAAATGCCAATAAAATTAGTATGAATCACTTTGACTGTTAGATAAACAGCATTCTTCCTTTTCAGATATTTAGTGTTGTAAATACAGATATTTGAATCACAACATTAACCATAGAAATACTGTGAGGAAAAATACCAAAAGATGTGATTTATAATGTTAATACACTGAGCCTGTCTGGTGTGAACGAGATGTTCCTGAAACCTGAGCACAATCATTCTTATTTGACTATTTATGGAGTCAATAAAATGAAAGATCTGTGTCTTCTCTCCAGCCAGATGACCACATGAGCGTATGGTAGGTCTCAGAAAGGGGAGTAATGAGCACAAAAGTAGTGTTTTTCAGAAGAAAGAGCAGAAGTTTAGAATCTCATTTCGTTTTCAGACTTGAAAAAATGTAGTCAGAACTCATTGGATTATAGCTCTGAATTTATTTTTTCTTTCCTCAAATTCTTTACATTCTTTGCCTTTTCAAAAGTAAATTTAAAAACAGAAGAAGAAAGGAACTAACTGGAAATAATTTTTAAATTTTGAATACTTGCAGCTACTTCATGTCAGATAATTCTACATGTTCTCTAGCAACTGGATGTGTTTGTGTTTGCCCACGTCTGTGTGTGTGTATGTTTGTAAATGCACTTGCATTGTGATGAGTGGTAGGGAAAGAAAAACACAATCAGCTGCAATCCCACAAGATCAGAAGAACACTTACTCTGACATGGCTTGTGCCAATGTTATGAAAATGCTAGAATGTAAATACAAACTATTTTCATGCCAACATCCAGGCCTTTGTGAAAAGTGGTGTTCATTTCCCAGACCTTTCTCTGGAGTAATTTGCAGTAATTTATAGCCACTGTGAATAACCACATCTCCTTTGTGAAGCACACATTTGTTTGAAACATTAATCAGTTCCATGAAAGGAATTGCATTTTTTAACATTTCCCACTGATACATGACAGAATATACACCCATTACTCTTTTCTGTGGTTTTCCTAAAGGGCTGTTTCCCCCCATATTATTACATCAGGAGAATGGAAGGTGCTTTCAACACCTTCTAACAGTAGCTCCAAAATGAGAAGTCAGAAGACCATCTGCTTGCTGGACCTTCCTCTTGTTACCATGTTTACATCAACTCCTCCTAAAAATCACCCACTGTTTCTGTAGTAGAAGTATTCTTCACTTGTGGAGAAGGAATTAACTAAAAAGACATATGTTTTTGTTTGATGAAGCCAAACATTTTAATGGAGTTATATATGTCAAACCTTGCTAAGCCAATGCCATTTTATATTACACAGAGGACATCAATTGTTAAGAAAGCTGCACTCATGATGACTCACTGAGACATTTACTTTTCACTCTAAACAGTTGCCACAGATCAAACAAACTGACACTTCAGTACTAGGCGGGTTTTTTTTGTAGCATTGAACTATCAAATGTATATTGAAGGAGTGTCAAAGTCCACTATGATGTGCCCAGGTTCTTTCAGGTATTCTGTTTCATGTTTAATACCAGTTTTACTTATGTGAAGATTTATGATGTTACAAAGAGCTACAGCAATGTACTAAAATGTATACACTATAACAAAGAGAGATCAAAATAATTTCATGAAGTGATTCCAGAAACAGTGTTAATATTTATTAGTATTGTTCTACAAACAATTCACCTTCCCTGGAAACCAGAAAAGCAGTGGTCTCTGCAGTGGCTATTGTTGTCAAGCACCATTGAAAATAATCTGCAATTATTATGTGTGATTAAATTAACTGCTAGGTATAGATAGAATCATAAAATCATAGAATTATGGAATCATTACGTTTGGAAAATACCTCCAGGGTCGTCGAGTCCAACCTTTGACTGAACACCACCATGTCAACTGAACCACAGCAATAATTACCACATCCAGTTGTTTCTTGAACACTTCCAGGGATAGTGGCTCTACCACCTCCCTGGGCAGCCTATTCCAATGCCTGACCACCCTTGATGTCTAATCTGAACCTCCTCTGGCACAGCTTGAGGCCATTTCCTCTTGTCCTGTTGCTGGCTGCCTGGGAGAAGAGATTAGCCCCTACCCTTCTACAACCTCCTTTCAGGTAGTTGTAGAGAGTGATAAGGTCTCCCCTGAGTCTCCTTTCCTCTGGGTTAAATACTCCCAGCTCCCTCAGCTGCTCCTCATATGATCTGCTCTCTAGACCCTTCACCAGCCCTTCTCTGGACTCACTCCAGCACCTCTGTGTCTTTCTTGAAGTGCAGAACACCTCATTCCACCTGATTTGTAAATGTGGTAGAATCATTTAAGTATTATTTTGAGGGTAGTCATCAGAGCTATTATAAGTATGCTGTAGGCTGGATTAATTTCTCCTACTTATAGGCCCTTGAATGAAGGCCTAGGTATGAAGTAACATCTAGAGCTTTGGTAGACAAATGTTAAAGGGAAAAGATAAAGGGTTTTTTGTGTTTTTCAGCGCTAGTCAGATTCTGGTGTAACATTAAAAATATACAGCAATGATTTACATTCTTGATTTGTAATGAACGGGCAAATACCATTTATAAATATTTGGTGCTTTATCACTCTCATCATTCTTGTACCAGCTTGTACATAGTCATTCTAATGGGTGTAGAAAAGTTTTAGCAAAAAATGTGTTCTATTATGGTCTCAGAGGTCACAATCCTGAGTACAGTGACACTACATTTTACACAGTCAGTGTAAAGGGAAGTGCTTGTCACTTACAGAAACACAGAAAATTGCCCCCCAAGACAGCCTGTGATGCACACATCAAGGACAGAAGTTCTCTTGTCTTAAATTTTTCCAAATTTCAAATAATCTGTTCTTGGACATTTCTCTGCTTTAAAGTTATTCCTGAGAAAATCCAAATTCCTTTCCTTGGCTGAAGTGTCTCTGAGAGGCTTCCCCCATTTGATTGCCTGATGCTGTGTTCCAGAATTGCCGATCACTTAACACATATGGACCCCAGAATATTAGCTTTGGCAAGATCCCCAGGCTCTTTGCAAAATAAGAATTCACACTTCCCAAGCCAAGTGTAAGTGGAAGGTTCCCACAACACTGGTGAATCCAGTTCTTGAAGGCTATTCACATCCAAACAACTGAAGAGTTTAAAGCTGTTGACCAGTAATACCGCTTACGCTCCATTCTTGTGGTAAGAAGTAACCTATTAAATTTTCCTTTTGAAGGCATACTGCTTGAAGATGCCAGAGAATTAGAACTTTTCCTAGCCAGTGTTAATAACATGCAGTTTAAGCTGGAGAATTTCAATCTATTCAAGTTCATTATTTTACATGGAAGAAAATCTACTCCTTAGCAACAACTTAAGTATGGTAAAAATAAAATTTCTATGGGATTTTTTTTTTTTTCCATGAGTCCCCTACCTGCTTATCCAGTAAAAACATGCTTTCATCAGTCCATCTCAATGCTTGGAGCTGGAATCGGTGGAAATAAAGTCACAACCAAAGGAAAATTATACTCCCATATTGACTTTAATTTGGCTTTAGCAAACCAACCTTTCTTAGTTATATTGGTATCTCGCCTACTAACCCTTGACTCAGAGGCAAATATTAGAAGTACTTCTGTTACTTGGTTTACAACTTAGCAAACACATGGTGCTTGCTTAATTAATTCATGGTCATCCAACAAGGCAAAACTGCACTGAGGTTCTACCACCTGGGAGTTACAAGTGCAGAGCAGATTCTCCCCAGGGTTTCAGGGAGATGTGGTGTAGCCTCGCACACCACTATTCTGTGAGAGGTTGATTTTAACACCAGGAGGTTCAAACTGAGGTTCATTCAGTGGAGATGAAAGTTGCTCAGTGGTTTGTCCTTTACTGGCGGTAAAAAGATTTCCATGCGTTTTTTTTAAAGGGTACCAGGATATCAATCCATTCTTCCACCTAACAATTCATTCTTCTGTCATATGGATTCTGTTTATACATACAGTACATCTATATATCCATACATCTGTCTTTGTAAGTTCAGAAGCCTCTTCTCTTGACGCTGACATCTGACCAGGGTACAGCCTGGGACTACATCAAGGATTTAGGGCTGTATTTACTTTTGTACTGAAATAGGCTAAGTCACTGTCAGTTTTCCAAAATATATTCTTCCTTTTCGTAAGGAATTGCATGATGATTGCCAACAGAGTATAGCAGAAAAAAATGGGAGAACATGGGTAAAGTTTGCCACTAAATTTTACTTTTTCTTCAACTCATATCCACAAGCCAGGTGGTAAGAAAGCATTAAAAAGTGCAGCTGAAAATATTGTCCTTTGGACAGTTTTGAAACTAAATTTAGCATAGGAGCAGGAGAGGTAAAATATTCATCCTCCAATAAAGAGATTCTTGCAGGATTTATTTTTAGCTAGAGTGTATCTGGGTACATACCTAGCTCTTTATAACTCCATCTAGAGTACAACTACAGCTTATCTTTTATTATAATGATATTTCACAACTGTAGTAAAAAAGTGATGGTGCAGATTTATTCCAGATACTTTTAATCTGACTGACTCAAGTATCAATAATAGTCTATGAAAAGCAACATACACCTGAGTGTGGGCTATGTGACTATGCTTCTTTTCACTATTCTCTTAATTAGATAGATGGGAAAAATTAGCTTTAAGTATAAAATGTAGTCGAGTACTTCTCCTTAATCAGGATCACGTGCATAATGAGATTGACAACAAACATCAAGAAACCACAGCTAAGAGGACTACTGATGGTATTGGGAAACATTAAACCATTAGTAGCTATTTATTTACATGCATAAGTAGGGAACCAATTAAAAGAATAAGAATAGCTTCTGCAGCATAGGCTGTACACACAGCACTCCTGAAGGATTCTTTCCTATGTTCACACGCATTTGTTATCTCTTAGCCAAACAGTTTGCAAAAATATGAAGTGATATAACTAGCTGAGTCCCTACAGAGAAACAAATGCTTATCTGACGATGATGTCTGCTGGAAAAAGCCCAGCAGGCATGGGTCACTTGCAAATTATAACCTTAGGCCATTATCATCTCATAGCCCTTCAACTGCTTGTGTGAAATGTGTTGATGGTCTCAGCCCAATTCTTAGCAGACAGGTGTCCGCATCACTGGAATCACCAGGTGGAGATGACTACATTTTTTCCCATTAAAAAAGGTGATTATAGCTAACACAGTCTAAAACAGTAATATAAAGTACTTATAGTTCCCATAGCAGATGTTACAGAAACTTGGAATCTTGCTCACCGGAGAAAATTGTGCCCAGATGCTTGTACTTAAACTTTATGGTCCGAACTCTGCCCTCAGATGTACACATAAACTCACACAGGTTTCAGGGGGAATAATGTTCATGGATGTCAGGGACATGTCTAACTCCTTTCACAGAGCCCATATTGATTTTCAAGTGCATTGTGGGACCCGTTTTCAAAAACCAGCAGCATGGTTGATGATGATGAGGATGATAATGCTAGAGCAGCTCATAGAAGCCTCATCCAACATCAGGGCCAAAAGGTAACAAGCATTGCTCAAACACAGGTTAGTGTTTTGTGTTCTGATAAAGCTTAGCTTCAGAGACTGGGAGCCTTCAGACAGTTTTGCTTTCAAGAATGGTGCAGTAGTCCCCCGTGGAGATTTCAGCTGACTGAGTGTTCTTGTCAGTGCTGATGGTAACAAATTCTACTTGTGTATCAGTGGCTCCCAGAAGCTCTAGTTTGACACCAATGTGTGCACTGACCTGACCAACACAGGTCTGTTTGAGGTCACGTAATGTGCCTGTCAACATTACATTTGCATGCTTTTATGTAATAGCCTAATCTTTGACACAGTTAATTTTAACTACTACATGAGCTGCTACACAATCATTATGGTAAATACATCCTGGATTACTATTTGGGTTTTAAAACATTAGAGTAACTTAAGAGCCCAAAATGAAAACTGTGTTCAAATACAAGATTAAAACATATTAATTATTCTTTTCTTCATATTCGTAATGTTGGAGTTGTGATATGAAGTGCCATAAATTTACCTAACACTGTGTGATTAATCTGTCAGCATAATCTGCAGATAAGTCCTAAGGGCTCTTATAAAACAAGGCGTTAACAAAAGCAGAGGCTAGATATAATGTTTTTAATGGTCATTAATAATGATACACAGGAAAAAGGGATTTCTCACTTTAATGTGGAAAAGTTAAGTTCAGTTGTCTGAGTGCTGAGTGTCTGACATGTACAGCTACATGCTCCCTGTAGGGAAATAGATGCATCAGAATGTTTAATTCCATCCTGAAACATGGAATGAAACTTCCCTGGAGGTTCCTTCACCTTTTTCTAATGACTACAGAGTGATTGCAAGACAACACATTTAAATGACATTACTAATTTTTAGCTTGCCCCTCACCAAGAAGATTATGCTGAAAACGTCTGATTAACATGGCTACATTTCCACTGGGCAAACTAACATCTATGCAGTCATGGTCCTTTAAATAACATCTATGAAGATATGGCCCTTTAAAAAAATTTTATTTCAAAATCTCAGTAAGGCAAAAGAGTGTCTGACATACATGTGGTTCCTCTGATGTGCAATTGTGGTCCTCAGTTCACCCTCTTGGCTGTGCAAAGTGAAAAGATTTCAGTTTTAAGAGAACCAGTACTAGTTATACTACAGAGACTAATCATGGGTTGAAAAGTATTTTAACCATGTCCTAATTAGGCACTAGAGAGTTTCTGATCTATTTTGGAGAATATATTAATTGTTATTATTCATCATTACTCATTATTATTTAGTATTCAAGAAAGAAGAACTGATGAACAGGCAACCAAATGAGACAGTTATAAGAATTTATCTTTGTCAAATTGGAACCATCAGGATCGGGCAGCATTCTCCACAGTTCTGGGAAAAAGGCTCATGTGCTCCTGGTCTGAATACAAGAAGGAAGAGAGTGCAGAATCAGAGACCTTGCTGAAGGCACTTCCAGGTTGTCAGGTCTCAGTGTAGCCAATGTGAAAAATACCCTACTCTTGCATGGGATGGAGAATTGAATGTCTTGTCCAACCCTTTTCCAATCTTTACAAGGCTCTTGCATTTTAATGAAGCATTGGATTACTTCTGATCAAGAAAGAAGGCTGTGTGTCAGACACTGCAGAATTTCTGGAGAACTTCTGGAGAACTGGGAGTTCTTGGGAATTTCAAGTGAAGCCAATTAGGAAGCACTGTGCTGACAGAAGAAGAGAAGGCAGACAGTAAGGCCCCTAGAACAATACAAATGTTTGCATCAGAAAAACTAAGATCAGAGTTTTACTAAAAATGTGAAACCCGAGAACTGCTAAGAAAATGAGGATTGGTACAGATAAGGTACGAATTTATACATAGCACTGGTACGAAGTGCAGAAAATACATGATCATATCAATAATAAAGGAGAGTAAACACAACTAATAAATAATAAATAAAAATTAAATAATTAAATGTGAAAGTTATGTTTACCTTGACAATTCTTAGCAGATGGTCAACCTACTTTAGAAGGAAATCATGTCCACCCATGCTAAAGTTAGAGTCTACGGATGGGATTCTGTTGCCTAAACATGGGCAAGCAGGGGCATTTGAGATGCCTTGAATTACCCAAAATATCTGAGTGAAGCTGGGAGACTCAGGACTTCAGGGAAGACTCTGCTCACTTCTGCAGATTCAGGTGAAGGCCAAGTAGGACAGAGCTCAGGGCCTAAAATGACACAATCTTTCAGTTTAGGCAATGCAGTCTTTCCCTGAGTTATAAAACAGATTTTGGGTAACTACTGAGGTGCCCTTATGTACAGCTGGAGAGACAGCAATGTAATAAACAGTAGCAATGAGCCTAACCCTTCTCTTCCAAGTTCATCAAAGATAAAAAGGTTTGTTTCACTACATATAGGAAAATCAGGTACCACTAATGTTAAATTACCCCATCTGAATAAGAGAGATGTATTTATTTTAAATTTTTTCAATATTTTCTGACAATCTTATTTAATGTTAATGTGATTATAATTCAATATTGGAAAGATCTGTAGTTTGCATTTATATTCTGCTATGCTGTTTTTCATATTGTGATTTTAATTTATTTCTAAATTATTGTCAGTGTTGGTCACTACGACCAAATTGAAGAAGCAACACCAACCTTCAGTGACTACGGAAAGAAGAAGGATTCCTTTTGGGGGACTTCAGGAGTCTGAGAAATGCTGGCTGGTGACATCATGCTGCCAGAACTGACTGTCCCAAGAATTTAAAAATATTGTGCATGTTGATTGCCTAAGTCAGAATGCGTTGCATACGGTGCAGGGTAACTCTGCCTTAGACACTAAGTTAGCAGAAGAATTTCCAAATGCTTGTGGTTCAGCTCAAGTGTTTGTGAGTTGATTGTAGTTGCTTTGAATAAACATAACAAATCCTAACCATCTGTGGACGGCTGTGCAATGCACACACGGACACACACCCACACACACTCCTAGAGACTCACACACACACACACACACACACACACACGTATTAATGTCTGCAGCGTGTGTGCCTGTGCGTGTGTGCATGGGTGTGCATTCCCTGGGTGCTTTGAAAAAGATCGGTTTCCCAAAGTTGAAAACAATTACCAATCAAATCATCTGGGAGGAAAAATTTAATCAGAAAAATGTGAATGGTAATTAAAAACTGTTTACTTCAAGTCCTAAATGGAGTAATCCCACAACTGAAAAGCTTGTTTAAAAGAATGAAAACACCAATGAAAGCAGCAGAAACTATACCTAGATCTGTAACAGGTGTAGCAAGAAAATAATTCATAATGTGGATTTTGTTGACTTTTTTATGTTGGAAGCTGTGAAAATTTGACACTGTAAAGAGGAAATCTGGCTGTTAGTGTTAAGGACAATATGAAGAAAGCACTTTTGGGGGAACAAAAATAAAATGAACAGGGTTACTGACCACTTTTAGAACAGTAAATAACAATACGTACAAAGAGAAATATGTTTAGTAACTATTTTTATTATTAATTGAATGAAAAAGGTAGATAATGAATTATATAAAATATTTTTGTCTAATAGTAATCAATGTTCTTAAACAACAATCAGTGTTAGATCCAGATTTTTTTCATTTGAGAGTTTAAAAATAGCTGCCCAGGGAAGATTTTAGAATCCACAGCATTCTCTTTCAGTGAGTATTTCAAGATTTTGGAAATGTCAGACTGTTGGAAGAAAGAATAGTGCCAAGACTGAAAGCAAAAGGAATAAATATAATGATGCTAGTGATTACAGGGTTGTCAGGGGGGTGCTGATTTTAGACAAAAGTGTGGAATTTGTATTAGTCAACCTGATGCATAATAAATTTGAAGAATTTAATTAAAGGCAAATGACATTTGCTTATGAAAATAGATTTCAAAATACTTCAGCTTAGCATTTACATTATAGCAACATATTACACTGATGATAAGAGAAAAAGGTCAGTGTTATATATTTTAATTTTTGTTGACGTTCTTTCATTAAGATGGAGAGGACATGGAATCAGCATAACATTAAACAGATATAATCTACCTAAGCAATAGATGCCAAAAAATGATTTTAAGTAGGTGAAAAAGAAGGTAATTTCTTTAAAAAGGATGAAAAATTATAGAAGATAAACAGCTGCAAGCAGACTCTTAATGTGGACTAATTCATCAATAGCTCCTCAGGTTTGGTGCAAAGCACACTGGGGCTTTATTTTGACCTCCACAGTGCAAAGATCTATGAAGAACAATGAGATGGAGTCAGAGAAGAATACCAAGGGGTTGTTCAGAAGAGTACCAAATCAGCTTCTGAAGAACTCACCTGAAACTAAATCTAATAAACTGAGTTTTAACCATTTGTAGTAAATACTCACATGCAAAAAATAAATGCTGGAGAATACTTTAAAATCAAGCGATCCTAGATTTCATCACATACTTTATGCAGATATAAATTCTTCTGCCTCTGAAATATCAAAAGACAAGCTTGAACTATATTTCCAGAATAATTCTGAATGAATAGCAGTTTATATATCCAGTACTCAATACTTCAGTATTTTATGATTATTTTATTGCATACATTTTCTAAAAGACTAAACCTGTCTGCTTGAGTCACAGAGCCTGAGCCCAAGACCACATAAGAGCTGAAGTAAATAGCAGAAGCAGTGATAATGACTGACATTTGCATCTCAGCATCAGTTACGGATTTTCGTGGATTGAAATATCTTCTAGGTATGTAACAAAAGGGTAACTGCTTGGGTAGCAACGTGAGTTCCTGAAAGAAAGAGGGTGCTCCTTCCAGAAGGAAAGGGGAGATGGTGCCTTATGTACCAGTAAAAACTGATGTAAGGGTTTTTTATGAAGAGGTCTACACAACAATGAATCAAATGTGCATATTGGTCTGTGAAATGTAAGAAAGTAGGAGAGGAAATGGACTGTAACAATTATTCTTGCACAAATGTTTAAATGGAATCCCTCTCTCCTCACTGAAGTTGTTAAGCAACATCAGCCCCCTGCGTTGTGGAGGCTGTGGAGCCCTGTTGTATTGTTATCCAAGGTCACTCCTGTAGATCATCTCCTTGTGACAGTCTCATATGTATGGCCTGGGACTTGTAGAAATCTTGGAGCACCCTGGTAGGATAAAAGATTCTTGTATTCCCTGTAATGTGTTTCTCTTTCAGTTGTGAGGACACATAGGGACATGGTTGGGAAGGGCCTTGTTATTTCATACAGTTGTATGTGCCTCAAACTACAGAGATACCCTGAAATGGAAGACAAACCTCTACTAGTGCAGTGGAAGAGTAACAGCCTGTATATTCATTTCAAGACACCCAGTGAAGTGGCAGCTTATATTTGCACATGGTGCAAATTTGGAAAGAACATTGTTTCCAGCAAGCTGTACTTTTATAAATTGCACAATACAGCAAAATGTATGGTAGAAGAAACATCCCAGACCTAAAAAGAAGGAGATAATAAAATTATTTTTTCCTCAAGTTCCAAGAGATTTTCGAAATTAGATAATTAGAGGAAATATTTTTTCAATTGAATTACATGAAAATGCTGAAGTACTACATTCCATAAGTTGACAATGCATTGACTGTTACATTTTCTGCAAAGGAAAAGCTCCTAAACTGGATTCAAGGTTTTATCAAATAACTTTGTCCATTAATTGTTATTAAATAGTGTATAAGTCAGGCAAGATGAAAATGAAGGTAATGGAAAGATACTTTTGATGGCAAGGAACTTGCATTTCTTTCAAATTGAGGACAAATATGTATATTTAAATTTTAGGAATTGGAGTGCTCTGAACTTGTAACGTGCTGGTGTTTATAACATGATTCTTAGAATGAAATCTATATTATCACAGAATTTTCTACATCCTTTCTTAAGTGTAGCTCACCTAGAAAGATATCACAGGAAAACAGAAATAATGGAAAGAGCTTTGATTCAGCAGTATGTAGTATCTACTGTCTGACTTCACAACTTGATTTCAGCAAAGAGTGAGTTTGTTGCAATTCAGCTACTTCCTTTGGGAAACAAACGTTTACTTTTCGTCAGAATTCCAGAAGGATTGAAAAGCCAGGCAAAGGCTCCATGTACATTGTTCAGACAAGAAATGCTGTTCACAGACATCCAGCAGCACGTGCATCCTTCAGAAGTCTTTTGATGTGAAATGGTCTAGTACTCCATCTTCAAATGCTCATTGTAGAAATGGGAATTTTCTTACATAAATAGTATTGGACAGGTTTTAGAAACCTATAGCACAGTATTTCTCCTAAGGCTGCAAACTGGGGTGATTGTGTTTCTACATGTAGAGTTCTATAAACTTAAAGAGAAAAAAAAAAGTGCTACTTTATTAAGTTAATTTTTTAAAAGTTCAAATGTTATATCTGAGAGCACTTAAGAGATATGTGCATGGTACATAAAGGAAAATGGGATTTCTCTTTTGTTTCCCTTAAGAGAAAATGTTGTTTCTTATTTGACTCTAAACAAATTTGTTGGGGACAAAGTGTATGTGCATTGGTGAGAAAATAATATCAGTCAGCTGAATATGATGATTCTACCAGAAACTCATTTTCTGGAGAATCTGGGGCATTTCTTCAAGGTCTTGTATTCAGAAAAAACATTTCACCATTAAGTGAGAAATAATATAAGCATCCAACTCCCTCAGAAGACGCTGAGCAAGCAATCAATAAACAAAAACAAGTGCAAATCATCCCCATGAAGACTAGACCCAAATAAACCTTTCTTTGGAATCTTTCTGAATGGTTTCTCTGGTACCAGTAATGTCACTGTACCGACTCAGCAGCTTTTCTGTCTGTAGGGGTGATAACCTTTGGTCTTTTCTTAATCCAGTTGTTTATTTTCCAAATCACTTAGGAGCTTGCTATGTACAAATTTTCTGTTCCCCCAACAAATATGGTTGAATTTTGCAAACAAGCTCAAATTTATTGGCAAGCTGGGAAATGCAAAATCACAGAATGGTTTGGGTTGAAAGTGACGTTAAAGATCATTCAGTTCCAGTCCTCCTGCCGTGGGCAGAGACAACTTCCCCTAGACCACATTGCTCAAAGCACCATCCAACCTGACCTTGAACACTTCCAGGAGTGGGGAATCTAAAGATTATCTGGGCAACATATTCCAGTGCCTCACCACTCTCACAATAAAGAATTATTTTGTAATATCTAATATGACAAAATAACATGACTGTGGGCCAAATAAAACCTTTGTCTGCTCTCACATTCCCTATCCCAAGCAGGATTGGCTCCCCTTAAAATTTGAAATACCAGAAATTCCTAGAAATTTATTATAATGCTGCAGTTTTCAAGTCCAAGGCATGTGCAATTGTGATATTGATGGTGGTAGTTCCACCAACAGACACCTTTTTGTCTTACCCGAGTTCCAGATTTTCTCTGGAGCTGATGCTTGGAGGGATGGGGAGGATTACTTCCCATGGAGGAGGATGGAGGATTACTTCCTTCAGATTCTTATCTCTACCTCTAATCCCCACACCTTAAATCTATCAGGGTATGTATAGCCTGGGCTGCCCCAGCCAGGTTGCAATCGCAACGTGTGCAGCTGCTCCAAGTTCTAAGAGTCTGCTGCAGGTGATAGAGCACAGACAGCTATTGGGTGTTTACAGCTTTTAAAGGAAAGATGAGTTAGAATCTCATTTGGTGTAGGTTTTTCCACTGAACATAGCTATTAACTGATTTTCAAAGGCCTTTGGTATTTGCTAGTAGTCAGTTTTCCCAAAGGCATTGTGAAGATCAGATAGACTGGAAGTACCATCAATTTGTTGATCTTGTATGTTCACTATACTGATGAAGTTTAAAAGTGCAATTACTTCAGATTCCAACTGTATCACTGCCATCAGTTACTCTAGTCCTTAAAATGCTTATTTGTACTTAACAATAAACAGCAAAAAACTTCATGGAGGATGATGACTTCTCATTTCTTTAACACAAGAAGTGGCACGGAATCCAATTTTTTTGTTTGCATTTTTTTTTTTCCAAGGTCACTTAGTTAATTTTTCAATCGTAAAATCATATGTGTCTGTGATAGTTTCAGTCTAGGCCTTCCTGGAGACCAGCCTGTAACCAGGAAGGAACTAGGGAAGTGACCAAGGAAGTGTTTCATGCTATTCCTTTATGTAAACTGAGGTTTACATAAAAAAGCTGGTCAGAGACACCTCTTTCCCTCTTCTTCCAGTAAGGTTTGGGAATGGTAGGTCCCTGTCTCGGCCTTGCTTATCTGGAGCTGAGGCCTGCAGTGGCTGCTGTTGTCTGTCACACGTGAGGGGAGGGTGCTGGGCCGTGTCTGACCGTCCTGCTTTTCTCAAGGGAAGTGGTGAGATTTTGCTAGTTCTTTATTTTGTTAGTTACTGGGTTTTTCAATTGTGCAAACCTGGTTTGGTTTTGTCCATTTTTGTCTCTTTTTGTCCTTTTTCCCATTTTCCCTTCCCCTCTTTCCCTTTTGGAAGCGATTTGGGATTCTTATGTTCATATGTACATAACACCTTACCTGTATATCTGTAATATATGTAATATATATATATATATATATTATATAGCTTTTGCTATTCCATTTTTTTTCTTTTCTCTCTTCTGCTAGCTTTTCTTCTGTAGTCTATGGGGTTTGGCAGGAAGCCAACTACAACCGGCTACAGCCTCTCCCAGACCAAGACTAATGCTGGCAGTGTTTTCAAGCAGCTCTGCTATTGGTATCTCCACAAGGGATTCCTTTAACAGTAGAGACAAAAAGTACAGGTGAATATCACAGAATCAGGGGCTTACTTTGACAGAAACCTTGAACCTCATCTTGTTCCTCAATACCAATAAGTTTGTTGTTCATTCCCGGCTTTCCTATAAGAAAATTTATGATTAAGGCAAGATCAACAAGTTGAGAGCAACTTGTATTCGTGATTGCAAGTTGGTTTTTTTCCTTACCTTACGTTATTGCATTTTTGTCCCATGGGGATTTCTGGTGGATAAACATGGCTAAAGAAAATTCACAAATATTTTGCTTAATGTTTCACGAATTGTTTTTCCTGTAACCTACATATTCCATTAAAATGGTCTCAATGTTGCAGCTTTTAACAATGTTTGCTTTTTTAAAATAAGTTAAATATTCATGAAGGTTTTAAAATTAAATAACTTCAGATTTTTCTTTGTGAAAATTTTTTCGTTTTTATCATTGCCACTAATATTA
The DNA here is from genome assembly GCF_003945725.1 of Corapipo altera. Lineage (NCBI taxonomy): Eukaryota > Metazoa > Chordata > Aves > Passeriformes > Pipridae > Corapipo > Corapipo altera. The sequence goes on from NW_020884883.1 coordinate 14,573,294, forward strand.
GTATCCTGAATAGATATTGTAATAACTAGAATAGGCTGAAATAGTCTGAAATTTTAAAAATGAAAAGAGGTCATAATTATATTTATTGGTGCACTGAGTTCTAGATGACAAGGGAAATTATTTAGTCTGAACATTTTCCTCAATGAATATGAAAATAAAATAAAAATAGACTCCTCCATTTGTTAGAAATTATCTTATAAGAATCGATGCTGTAATTACAAGCCTTGTGTAACCCTGTGTGCCAGTTATCTTACTGAGCAGAGCATACTAGAGCATATTTAACAGACGAAGTTGAAGAAGTCAAGCAAATATTTTGCAAAACAAGTCAAAGATCTTCTGAACTGAGCCATGGCAAAGTCCTGTCCTTCGGGAGAGGGGGAGCTTGTTGTAAGTATACAGTGTAAATGTTCCCGAGTAATTTCCTTTCTGACTTCCATAAATCACAGAGTACTTTAATTGCGAATGCATTACCAGCAGACCATGGCCTAAACAGGATTATGGATTTGCATTTGTTGATAAGATTAGCCCACGTTTTTGTAGTTTACTTAAGATCCTTTCAAATATTTTTCTCTTATCTATAAACTACTGATTGCATTTCAGGCTGCTTAATTATTAATCTCTATTAAACAAACATAGTAATTAAATATTACTTGATATAAAACATACTTTTGTTAAACACTGAGTTCATTTTCTGGCTAAACAAAATGAGAAGTAGGAAAGGAAAAGACAAATACTGAACTTTTCTTGTTTAAATTTCACTTTTTTCAAGTTCATAAAATAGTTGTAAAAATGAATTCATTTTGCAAACTTCTGATATTTTATAAAGATGTTTCCATTCAATATACAATCAGTCTGCAACTTCTAGAAATGTTTTTTAAAGCCTAGTTTGAAATAGGATGATCAGTTCAGATTGCTCGAGTCAGTCACATGGTGTTCATTCTGTTAATTAAGTTATTCTTAATGAATTCTGAATCTAGTCCATTTAGTCAGGAGGTTTCAAAAACCAATGTTTGTTTTTCAGGAGTCTTTACAATACAGGAAAGTAGAATAACCCGCTCTTCACAGCCATGGTGCATAGAACAAAATGTAACCAGTTTAATTTACAAAGAGGGACAATTTTGTTATATATTAGGAAAAAATTCCCACAGTTGAGGAACAGAATAAATTTCCAGAAGAGGTTGTAGAGTCCCGGTCACTGTAGGATTTAAAACCAGAAATGCACATGCCTGTAATGGTGAATATGTGGACCTTGTGTGGGCATGTGGA